>NC_056727.1:356744970-356907470 GCF_019279795.1 Protopterus annectens | reverse complement strand
CCACCCCCACCCCCACACACACACACACACTTGTACAGCAAGTGTCTACTGTCTGGGTGTGTGCTGCCTTTTGGGCCAGAGCCCTTGCTGATGGATGGGCTAAGTTATTCCTTAAAGGGATGCTTCCACTGACTTTCTCAACCAGTCAGGCTCCATTGTGTACTCTTCTTACCAGAAAACATGAAGAGAAGAGGAACGCAGAGGAGAAAAAGAGAGCATATAAATAAGTCTGAAAGAGAAAAGGAAAAGGCTAGAGAACTGTAAATGCTTCTCTGCCTATGAAGAACAGTTAGATCTGAAGATCCCAAGATCTTTTATGTTACCATCTCTAGATCAAGATTTTCCATTGTTAGTCCCCCTGTTTCAATTTTATGCTACTACAGCTCCAGGCTTGGAGCTGCAGGGCTCTCCCACTTTCAGCATCCTGAGCCCTTTCTTGAGTATGGCTCCTCCTTCAGATAGGCTTTACTGTCCCTTCGTTCTATTAACTCCCAGTGCAAAGTTTCCCCATGAGCTTTTGCCCCTTGAGTCCAGACATCTTGATTTTGAACCCAGGAGACATCTTTATTTCTGCCTAGACTCATCTGTTTTCTAGGCCTGTCTTGTAGTAGAAGGGATTCTAACAGGAGCAGCTAAAGAGTACCTTCTTAAAGGTCTAGATGGACCTTGATATTCCCTCACCCTCCATTTCGAGGGCAGAGAGTCCCCCTTCTGCTCAAACTCCTGTTTTTCCTCTTCCTTCCTATTGTTTGGTGCCATTTTTTACAGTTTCATCTCTGCCATACCCAACTTATTTGTCGGTGGCAACAGCTTGGCTGCTTCAGACACTGACTTCTTACTTGAATGTCCCTCAGAACCGAGTGCCATTCTGGAGCCTTGAGGTCGGAACTGAGGTCCTAGGGTCAGGTTCAACTTTCTTAAGGCTTTTCAGAGACCCTCCAGGGGCACCTTGGCCTTGAATAGCTTGGCTCAGATCTTGATGTCGGACCCAACTGGGTCATTGTTGGACACCGGGCTTTCTCCTAGATCAGCATATCGCAGAAGATCCATTTCAAGCTGCTCAGCATCTGTGTTCATTGTGGAAAAGATCCTGTCTCACTTTGAGACTGGTATTTCTTTCACTGAGTTGGACCTGTCCTGATCCTCTTGCCCATGTGGATCCTTGGTCTTGCATGAGTTGTCTTCGGAACAGCTTGCACCACTAGACCTTGAGCAGTCCCAGTTTAGGGTCGCCTCTTCTGCTTCTGTGTTCTATCTAGCTTCATATCTACAGGAGGCACACATGAGGAGCAAGTGTATCTGGACTCTCCTTAGGACTCTCTCATCGAGGATTTAGACCTCAGTGAAGGGGAGTGGTCCCCCAAATCCCTCCGAGAATATGCCTCTTTTGGTAATTTGCCTGAATTGATGAGACCACGAGGGAGATGGACCACTGAAGCCCTTTCCTTGAGTTGGTACTGGCTTGTCTATACGCTATATGTTATCCTTTCTGGGTGCCCTTGTTGGTTTGGTGCTCAGGAGGGAACCTGACTTGGTTGAGCCTATCCCTTGGAAACCAGACAAGTCTTGCTTCCTTTCAAAGACAGTTTTTTGGGGGGCAAGGGTCCTGCATTGAATGCTGTTGTTGCAGCAATAACCAAAGAGGAAGTCAAGGATAGTACAAAGGTCCATCCCCTGTGAATGAGAGAGTCATGGGCACTGGACTGTTTCAGGGAAGGCACATATGCTTCTGCCACATTTTACCTGTGTGAACTGAACTATTTGGCTTACCAGATTAGACTCCAAAGAGACTGAATTACTGAGCTTGACTGGTAGTGACTTCACAAGTCTCTTAAGACTTTCTACTCTTTAGTGGCTCAGTCATCTATGATGGCACCCATTTCAGACATTGCTGTCAGACTCCTTTTGAAGCAGATTGTATGGCCTACATGACAGACACTGATATCACCATGGGGTGCCATGTGTGGATGTATTTATGTAACTTTTCTGACTGCTTGAAGGTGGTCCTTTTTTAATGCCCCCTTCAATGGATCCACGTTGTTTGGATCTCAAGGCATAGTGTACAAGATGGGAAAACTGTCTGCCCATTCCTTTACCTCATAGGTTACCTTTTCCAGGAACCAAAAGAGAGGTAGAAAACAGCTCTTTTTTTGTAAGTCCCAACAGTTTCTCCAGGGCACTCCAGCTGAAGGTGGACTTCTTCCCATGGATGTGATAGCCATTCAGACAGACAACATGGCAGTGGTTTTATACTTAAACAAGCAGTGGGAAACCTAATCATACCCCCGTGTTGAGGGGCCTTGAGGCTGTAACAGTGGGTGATGTCACTCTGCAGTGCTTTATAATAGCAATGCACATCCTGGTGAAATCCAGCATTTTGGCAGACACCTTGTGCAGGAGTGTACTCATGCCTTAAGAGTTGATTTTCTTCGTGTTTCACTGTTGCAGTCATCACATTTGGGTTACGCCTGCCAGGGTAGCCCTCGGCCGGCCCTTATACCAGAGGCTTAGTATTTCTACATCGGTTGCTGTTGCTTCAGGACTGATGCCAGGTCGTCAGTAGTATAAAGTAATGCAGCTGATGCCATTACATCAGTCTTTCTTGCTGCGGAGCCCAAAGCAGAGGCAGTTCGCACAAGTGCCAGTCGGCCGCGACCTGAGTTTCATCTCCCGAATTGAAGCTGAAGTCTTCTAAAGCTAAGTACCCTGTTGGGCTGCTTTTTTCTTGCACTAACCGATGTCAGAAAAAGTTAACAATTGTCTCGCCTGTGGAAAGCAAATACCACACTGAGACTTTCATTCTTACTGTGTCACTTGTTTAGGCCCAAACCACGACGTCCCCCGCTGTCGCTTTTGTGCTTTGTTCAACGCCAGAACTATATGCCGTCAGGCCCTTATTGTAGCTAGATATTTTCGCTTTCAACTTTCTAATTCCGATATGGCTTTGGTAAGCCGTCTGACAGTAGATCTTCAGAAAAAACGTAAGGATAAAGACAGAGACAGACCGCACAGGTCCAAACCTACCAACAGTGCTTCCGTTAAGCTAGTCTTCATTTCTCCAGTCCTCAGTGAGGCACTTTTACAGCCCTTTATGCCTGGTTCTGTGGATTCGCAGGCGACTACTGAGACCTTTTCGGAGTCCGGTATGCTACAAAACACTTCTTCGACTAAGGATCCTGCGGTTGTCTCTACCTTGGATGGGTCCAGAGCCGCTGAGCAGGCATCGGCTTCCGAGGAAGTACTTCGCACTACCGATTCTTGACACAAATCGACTTCTTTTGTATCTACCGTTCTTTTGAAAATGACCGAGTTTCTAAGTCCCAGGGTATGAACCACACCCAAGAAACCGACAACCCACTCTTAGGCACCTGCTTCCTTACCTCAGTCTCATATGCTTAAAATGGCAGAAGACCTTATCATGCTTATTAGGGGAAACCAAGCTACTACTTCCAAAAGAAAGAGATCTGTCCCCAGTAGTTTTGTCTGAACAGGAGTCTGATGACTCTGATGAATCTGAATATGATGACGTGCAACCTCTTTCTGCTTATGAGGATTCTGATGTAGATTATTCCATTCTCTCAGCCTCTCCACCCGTGGACTTTTCCTTTGGGGAGACCCTTCATACCTTAAGGGAGCATTTCCAATGGGAATGTCAGGACTACCCTCAATCTAAAAAGAAACTCAGGGAATTTAGATCTTCCACAGCACAGACCCCTGGCCATTCCCCCAGTCCTGGATGTTGTGGACAATGTTTTCCTGGGATCCAGTTTGACTCCTGACACCCTACCTCCTGCACCCAAAAAACCTGACCGGTATTACAGAGTCCCTGATTCATACAAATTTATTTTCAAAACTCCTACTGCTGACCCTGAGGTAATTTCTCAAGGGCCTAAAGGTATTAAAGCAACCTCTGCTAAGAATCCCACCCCCTCAGATAGGGATTCCAGAGCACTAGACAGATGGGGTAAAAAAAAAAGTATACACCTCTGCTACTCTTGCTATCGGAGCACTAAATTGTCAGCTCCGTATGCAAAAATTTCAGCAACATACCATGAAACTCCTCAAACAAACGGTATCTTCCTTTCCTGCTTGTGCAGAATCTAAAGAATTACAAATGTTAATGCATTCTGCAAGTCAAATAACTAAGCACACCTTACACTGTGGTTTTGACACCCTAGACGCTTCTTGCAGGGCAGCAGTCACCAGTTCTGTGCTTAGAAGGCGTGCATGGCATAAGGAACAGCCCTTTCCAGACCATGTTAAATCTAAGTTGTTGAATGCACCCTTGCACAAAGACAACTTATTTTGCACTAAGGCAAAGGAGATCATAAAAAAGATTGAAGAAGCAGCTAAATCTATCCAGACAGTTAAGGATTTCTTACGGTTCCAGCCACCCAGGTTCAGTAGGCATTGCCCCTCCAAGCACTGGTCCTTCCTGCTCCCACCAGGTCAGTTCAGCCCAGACCCCATGGAAGCAGTCCCTCCCTCCAGACAGCAGCCACAGGGATTGCAGAGATCAAAGCAGTGGAGTACCTCCACTTCTAAACCAGGGAGTGCAAAGCCACCCCCTCATGGTAAGAACTCACAATAACTCTCCACTTCCACCCTCTCCCTCTGCCCACCTTCACTTATCCCTAGGAGAAAAACTCTCCTTTCACGCAAGCACCTGTGCCACCATTACCAGCGACCACTGGGTCCTCAACATAGTGTCCCAGGGATACAAATTTTCTTTCCACACTCTTCCAACCCCAAAAGATTTCCCAGATCTACCTCCAAACCAGTAGACAGAGGCTCAACTTCCCTGCTCTCTATGAGGGCAGTAGAGCACATTCCTGTACAACAGAAAGGCCAAGGTGTCTACTCCAGACTTTTTCTGGTACCCAGAAAAAGGGGCACCTGGCACCCCGTCCTCTATCTATCCATTCTAAATACCTTCCTGGTGATACCAAAATTCAAAATGCTCACCCTCCAGCAACTGCTACCCATGCAATCCAAGGATGCTTGGCTAGCCACCCTAGACCTAAAAGAGGCCTACCTCCACATTGCTATCAGGGAATCATGCAGGAAATACCTATGTTTCAGGACATGATCTCTGCTCTTTCAGCTGTCTGCACTTCCCTTTGGCTTATCTACTGCTCAAAGAGTTTTCACAAAATGTCTGGCTCCAGCCATTGCCTTTTGCAGACAAAGGAATATCCAAATTTACCCATATTTAGACGACTGCCTAATTCAGGCAGACAGGAAAAGCTGCTCAATCACCTGGCCTTTTTAAAGTCCCTAATGACCTCCCTAGGGTACACTGTCAACAAAAAGAAATCCAAAGTAGTACCCACCCAAAGGATTATATTACTGGGAGCAAGCCTGGACACAGCATTCCAGATGGCATTCCTTACACCAGAAAAGCAAACTTACCTGACAGCCTACTTCTCTCAACTAGCCACCAGACCCCAGTTATCTGCAGGAAAAATCCTGCAAGCTCTGGGGTTCATGGCATTTTGCATTCTACTCATTCCATATGCCAGACTGCATATGAGGAAACTTCAGTGGTATCCAAAAAGCCTTTGGCGTCAACACTCTCATGACCTGGAAACTGTTATACCCATGATACCTTGCCTCAGGAAAGATTTTTCTTTGGTGGGCAGAAGCATGCTCCCACAACAAGGGACTACCTTTTTCACTACCCCCCCCCCCCACCGCCCAGACCCTCACCACAAACGCATCACACTATGCCTGGGGTGCACACCTGGATGACAGGTACATACAGGACCAGTGGAACCCACAGCAAATCCATCTGCACATCAACCAAAAAGAGATGTTAGCTGTCCAGCACGCATTGACAGGTTTCAGGCCCCTTCTCTCCCCAGGGGCTCTCCTGATCAAAACAGATGACACCACTGTGATGTGGTATATCAACAAGCAGGGAGGGACTCACTCCTACCCTCTATGCAGGCTGGCCATGACCCTTTGGCACACAGCGTCTGCCATGCAACTACACCTGTTAGCAGAATTCCTGCCAGGTTCTCTAAACTCAATGGCAGATCACTTAAGCAGAACTCTTCTGGACCCACACGAGTGGCAGCTAGACAAAAGAACCTTCACCCTAATAACTCAGAAATGGGACACCCCAAAGGTCGACCTCTTTGCCTCCCGCACCAACCATCAGCTCAGCAAGTTCTTCACCAGGGAGCTTTACACTATGGCTTGGAAGGTGGATGCCCTGTCTTTCCCCTGGGTCAATCTTTCAGTCTATGCCTTTCCTCCACTACCTCTCATTACCAGGGTACTGCTCAAAATAAGGGAGGAAAAACCCAAGGACAATTCTTATTGCTCCAGACTGGCCTCACCAGCACTGGTACCCACTGCTGCACAGCCTGTCCCCACTGCCACCATGGCATCTCACTCGGACCTCAACCCTCCTGACCCAGAGGGAAGGAGAATTCATGCATCCCCAGTTGCAGACCTTCAATTTGGAAGCTTGGCTTATTTCCTAACCACCAATCAATCTGCCAACCTCAGTAAACAGGTTCTAGATGTTGTACGTGAGGCCAGATACCCTAGCACTAGAATGTCTTATGCTGACAAATAGAAAAGGTTGTGCACCTGGATTCAGCTAAGTGAGCCGATATGGCACAGCCTTTCCTCCCTCTCATCCTGGATTACCTAGCTGACCTGCTACACAGTGGTCTCTCTTCTCTACTAAAATTCTTGCTTCTGCTATCTCTGCTCATTTCCCCACTGAGCAGTCCTTTTTCTCACACCCTCTGATCAAACAATTCCTAACAGGGGCTAGCAACTTGAGGCCACCCATAAGAGCACCTACCCCAGCTTGGGACCTTAACTTTGTGTTGGAAAAGCCCACCCTGCCTCCCTTTGAACCAGCATCTTCAGCAGAGTTACTGGAAGACGGCTTTTCTTCTGGCTATATCACTTCAGCTAGATGGGTTTGTGAGCTAGAAGTACTCATGGCTGTGGAGCCCTTCATCACCTTCCATGCTGACAGGGTTTCCCTCGGAACTAACCCATCCTTCATGCCCAAAGTGATGTCCAGTGTGGCTTGTCAACCAATCCATTTATTTGCCCACCTTTTTCCCTAACCCACAAAATAAGGGAGAAAGGATCCTGCACTCTCTAGACGTGCACAGACAGCTCAGATTCTATCTAGCTAGGACTAAATTATTCAGAAAGTCCGATCAATTGCTGGTTAGCTTTGCTGCAGGGGCAGAGGGCAAAGCCATCTCCAAACAAATGGATAGCACACTGCATCCATTTCTATTACAAGCAACACGGAAAGCCTCCCCCTAAGGGGGTCAGGACTCGCTCCATAGTTTCATAGGTAGGTACTAGGCTATTGGCCCTAGGGCCTATATAAGCCTAGCCAAAAAAGGTACCCTGGTTTTCGCCACCCAAGAAAATTATTTTCTTGTGCCCATGTTGAGCAGAGCCACAGAGGTGATACCCGGGGTGAATTTCCTGTTGCCCATCCAATCATCAACATTTTTCTTGAAGAGTGCTAATGAGGAGCTTTGTTTGATATAGCTAGGTTGTTTGTTCCATAGTATGGGAAGTCTCTGGGACAGGAATCTATCCCTCCAGCATGTTCTGTTTATTGTGGTGACAAGGTTTAGGTCTCTACAGCGTGTAGCTCGAAGGTAGAGCGGCCTCCACCTCTTCAGCTTTCCTCAGAGGAGTCCCCACCAGGGGCATCCTGGAGGCTGCCACCTGGACATCTGTTCACACTTTCACCAAGCCTTACCACCTGCCTATCTTCTCCAGCTCCAGGGCAGGCTTTGCCATTGCAGTCTTGCAGGGCATCCTAGCCAGCCCCCAGTCTTCTTGACTGCCTTCTCCCTTTTCTTCAGCTTTGGGAATCAACCCAAATGTGATGAATGCAACAGTGAAACACTAAGAACATAGTATAGTTGTGTACACTTGCCATAAATGTAGATGTTCGAGTGTATTCAGTGTTGTAGTCCTGGTTTTTCCTCCCTCCATCCCCATCCTGTCTCTCTCTCCTTACAAGGGACATTTTGGTATTTACTTTCTACTGGTGGGGTTCTTCCACCATAACCTGGCTTCCACTCAGGGGGCTCCTGACAGGTCAAGAAAAACTGATGTAATGGCGTCGGCTGCCTTACTTTACACTACTGACGACCTGATGTCAGTCCTGAAGCGGCAGCAACCGATACAGAAATACTAAGCCTCTGGTATTCAGGCTGGCTAAAGGCTACCCTGGCAGGGATTACCCAAATGTGATGACTGCAACAGTGAATACACTCGAACATCTACATGCATGGTAAGTGTACACAACTGTACTTTCCTTAACCTTGCTGTGGCATTTCAACTGTTCAGCCATGCTGTGATATCTTTGCATCTCCCTCTAACACCAACTGCAGTAGTTTATTCTCCCTCATCCTTCTCAAGGGACAGCCACTGAGAGATGCTGTTCTCCATGCTTGACCTGCAGGCCTCCAGAATACATATCTTCCTATGACCCTTATAATAAAGTACGTACAGAAAGTAGCCATTGCAGAAAGACTGATTCTCATGCCAAAACAAGTATTGTTTCCCTTTCTGTGGCCTTATCTGTTGTACCAACCTTGAGTTGTGGATCTGGTTCCAGACTTGAAAATACAATCCTTTGGACTAGCCTCACTCGAATTCCAGATCCCTTAGGTTGCTGAGTAAGTTACTCCAATTCCATTGAAGGACAGAGATTCAAAGTTTTCTAAGAGAATTGGTTATATTCTTTCTTCCTCCCAAAAATCATTATATTCTTTCTTCCTCCCAAAAATCTTCAACCAGAAAGATTTACACTAGCAAGTGGAAGAGGTTTTCTATTTGGACTAATCCTAAAGCCTCTGGACCATTTTTCTGCTCACTTAGACACAATTCTAGATTTTCTGGCAGATCTTTTCTATTGTGGCCTCAATTATTGCACTACTAAAGTTAAGTTTGTGACCATCTCATATTATCATTATTAGGGCATTTTGACCATTTATTAAGCAATAACCCATAAGTGCTTTTGGGCGCATCATTATTTACCCATGATTGACATGGTTTGATCACAAGGGTAATGAATAATGTACATAATGATTCTGTCAAGTTTTGTAAAGGCTTCTTGAAAGGTACCATTCTGCTTAGACCTCTGGTTAGGGACCGATCTTTACTTTGGGATTTGTGCATATTGCTGCAGACATTGACTGGGCCTCCTTTTGAACCAGCAGCTACCATAGATTAAAAGTTGCTGTCTTGGAAAACTAACATTTTTAGTAGCTGTAACCTTAGAGTTTCTGGACATCAGGCTGAGTTGAACCTGAACCATTCAGTTTGCTCGCTTCCTTCCCAAACCTCAGTAACAAAGTGGGATTACTTGTTTTATTGTTTGGCTGTTCATCACCACCTAATATTTTACTTGGATAGGACAAAAATCTAATAGAAAATCAAACCAACTCTGTATCCATTTCTGACACTAGAGTGGGTAAGCCTGTTTCTAAGGTAACCTTGTCCATATAGCTTCAAATTGTATTTCTTTTGTTTACTCTGGTAAAGACATTACCTTGTAAACCTAAAGCGCACTCAGCCAGAGCTGTTGCTATTGCTGCTTCTACTGTATTTCTTTTTTTGGCTTGGATTTCCTTTGTGCAGTGACTCTGATCTAACACTCGCACCTTTGTGATTCATTACCGACTGGATATTCAGTCCAGGTCCAGGTCCAGATCAACTTCTGGCTCATCATTTTGCAGAGTGCCCTTTCTTGATGCTACCCTTTTCGAATGGCTGAGGACTCTCACAGGCTGAGGTGGACAGATAAGAGTTCATCAGATACACAAGTTGTGTTTACCACAACACTAGATCTGTGTTAACCTTCTGTCTCTTTTTCACCTTTTAAATTGACATCCTGTTTGAATGACTTTTGGTGGACTGTGCAGATTGGCCCAAAGCCCATCTTTGGAATCCCTTCTTTTGTCCCCGTTTTATGTAGTCTGGGTATTTTGCAGTAATTACTAAAGTCTAATAGGGCAAACTAATTTTGAGGAGATTTTGAGAGGGCAGTGCATTATGGGAGATACGACCGAGTTTTGGAGTTAAGTCTAAAATTCTGACTTGATTGGATCTGGTAATCCATTGATTGAGATGGATGGAAGAAGACAATATGGATTTAGTGTTACAGTATGTATATAACTTTTTTGTTTTGTTTTTTGGACCTTCTGCTGCAGAAGTCATCAAAAAGTGTGATGAGAGGGGAAACTGATTCAGGGGTTAGCTCAGATTCTTGATCCCTCCTCCTTTTAAGTTTTCCAGGTGCTTCTTTGCTCCCTTGTCTAACTTTAGTAAAAAGCAAAATACAGTCCCAGCAAAATTGCTGGATAGCAAACAGTTATAAAGTAATTGCAGGGAGGTTCTAGAACAAAGGACATTCCAATAAGTTAGTACGACTGTGAAAGACCTTGTCTCCCTCCCCCACTCTGATAATTCTTTAATCCTCTCACAAAGTGTGAATCTTCATTTTTCTTTCTTTGGCAACAGTTTATTTCAGACATATGGGTTCTGCATGTGATCCATTAAAACTGTAGATGGCAACGGGAGGCTCTTCTTTACAGAGGATATTTCCTCACCCTCCAGACCAAACACTTCTCTTCCATCCTCTTGTACATCATATAATGTTTCTGAGGGTAAATAGCTGATGTTCGTGCATACAGCTGCAGTCATAACAGATGGGTTCTCCTGCCGTCAGGCGGGTCCTCGGTCGGCCGAATTCCAAAGTCTAGGTCCGGCATCGGTTGTCGTCGCTTCTTCCCTGACGTCAGTGCGACAGGGGTATAAAAGAACCAGCCAACACCATTTTCTTCAGTCTTTCTTGCCGCGTGGTGCCCAAAGCAGAAGCAGTTCGCAAGTGCCGGTCGGCCAGCTCCTGAAATTACGAAAATTTTGCAACCGAAGTCTTCTTGAAAGCTAAGTACCCCGTTGGGGAAACTTTTCTTGCCTCAGACCGATGTCAGACAAAGTTAATAATTGTATTTCATGTGGGAAGCAAATACCGCATAAGGATTTCCATTCCCTCTGTATTCCTTGTTTAGGCCCAGACCACGACGTCTCGGTCTGTCGCTTTTGTGCTACATTCAACAAACGCACCATTAAGCGTCGGGCGGAGTTCGCCCAGCATTATTTTGGCAAAACATTTAACTATATTATGTCGTCGGATACTCCAACTCCAGTTTTGTCTAAAAAGTGCAAAGATAAGGACTGACACACGAGGTCCGCGGCCTCTACCGACACCACGCCAAAGCCGACTACACGTGGTCCGGTTCTCAGCGAGGCGCCTACGCAGCCCCTGACTGCCGACGACACTCCATTGGTGGTGTCTCCTGTGCCTTAGGTCGCAGGCTCCTCGGCCCACACCCCGACTACAGATACCGAAGCCACTCTTGACGGTGAATCTCAAAATGTGGACAGATCCGCCTCCTCTCAAGGTGTCTTCAGACCTTCCTCTTCTTTTTCCATCAAGGCTTTCACTAAGTCTAAAGCAGCCATGCACTCTAAAGAGACAAGCTACACAGGGCCCATCTCCAGGCCCCATGCCTAAAAAGCAGATGCTGAAAATGGCTGAGGATTTAATTACTCTTATCAGGGGTTCTCAACCCCCCCCCCCCCGGACAAAAGGCCCAGAGTGGAGGAAGAATCCCCCTCCTCTGATCAGGGCTCCATTATTTCAGAGCACTCTGATGATCAGGAACATTCTTACTCCCCTTTTGAAGATTCTGATGCAGAGGAGTCCATTCCCTCTGTCTCACCTCCAGAGGATTACTCATTTGGGGAAACTTTGCATACCTTAAGAGAACACTTCCACTGGGAAGGCCAAGATTATTCAGATTCCAAGAAAAGGCTTAGGGAATTTCTCTTGCTACCTCAGCACAGGCCTCTGGCTATACCTCCCATCTTGGATATACTAGATGATGTGTACTCGGAGGCCTGCCTTTAACCCGGATTCTCTACCTCCAGCGCCAGTCAAGCCAGACAGGTACTACAGGGTTCCTGACTCACACCAATTTTTATACAAAAGCCATGCTGCTGACCCAGAAACCATCTCACAGGGCCCCAAGGGAATTAAGGCCTCCACTGCTAAAAATCCATTACCTTCCGAGAGAGATTCCAGATCCTTAGAAAGGTGGGGAAAAAAGGTATATACCTCGGCTACCTTAACCATGAGGGCATTAAACTGTCAGTTCCATATGCTAAAGTACCAACAGTTTCTGTTATCACAATTGAAAAGTAAAATGTCACAACCTGAACAACCAGACTTGAAGGAGTTGCAGGATTTGATGCATAGTGCAGAACAAGTGGGTAAACATACCTTACAATGTGGTTTTGATGCTCTAGAGGCCTCATGTATAGCTGCTGTTACAGGATCAGTTATACGTAGACATGCCTGGCTCAAGGAACAAACCTTGCCAGATCATGTAAAAGCTAAATTACTAAATGCTCCTCTACAAAAGGATTTATTATTTGGTGCGAATGCTGAGGAGGTATTAAGGAAAATGGAGGAAAAGGCTAAATCAATGCAAACTGTGAAAGATTTTCTACAGGTACAACCCCCACGTATCAGTAGAAATTGGCCTTCCAAAAATTGTTCCTTTCCAGCCACGGACAGACCCCAAAGAGGTAGATACAGGCACCCGAGAGGCAGAGGGCAATACCAGGGATCGTTTAGAGGCAGACAATGGCAAGCTCCTACACAAAGAGGTGCTGAGGATAACTCGCAACCATTCAGAAAGCAAACCCAATGACTTTCCCCTTTGCATGCCAAGCAAGACTCAAATGGCAGCACCCTTAGGCGGAAAACTGGCACTATTTACAAAAAATTGGCATATTGTCACAAAAGACAAATGGATCCTGGACATTATAAACAAGAGGCTACAGATTCCATTTTCACACCCTTCCAAAAATGAGAGGCATGCCAAACCTGCCACACAATCAAAGGGCAGAGGCACAAAGACAAATTACAGCTCTCATAGACATGAAAGCTATTCAAGAGGTACCTACGCACGAACAAGGTCAAGGTTTTTATTCCAGACTATTCCTGGTACCAAGGAAGGGAAAAGATTGGAGACCTATTTTGGACCTACCCATCCTAAACACATTTCTACTTGTACCAAAATTCAAGATGCTCACTCTACAGCAACTTCTTTCCATGCTGGGCAAGGAGTCTTGGCTGGTAACATTGGACCTCAAGGAGGCATACCTGCATGTACCAATCAGACAAAATTGCAGAAGATACTTCAGATTTCTTGCAGGTTCAACCCATTATCAATTCTCTGCATTGCCCTTTGGCTTATCTACTGCGCCCAGAGTATTCGCGAAATGCCTGGCATCAGTAATTGCCTACTGCAGACTTCAAGGGATACAAATATACCCCTATTTGGACGACTGCCTGATCCAAGCGGACAGCAAGCACATTCTTCTGAAACATCTGGCTTATGTAATAATGTTGTTGAATTCTCTGGGATACTCAGTCAACAAAAAGAAATCAAGGCTAATACCCTCTCGGAAAATAATTTTCCTGGGTGCCAACTTGGACACAAACACCCAGATGGCCTACCTCACGCCAGAGAAGCAGGGGCAACTAACTCAATACTTCAGAGCACTAGCAAATTGCACCAGGCTGACTGCAAGGAAAATCCTGCAGGCTCTGGGATTCATGGCATCTTGCATCTTACTAATCCCATGTGCAAAGCTGCATATGAGGAAACTTCAATGGTACCTGAAAAACCTATGGTCTCAACACAGCCACAGTTTGGAAACAATAATATCACTAATTCCCTGTCTTCAAAAGGAATTTCTATTGTGGGATCAAGCATGCCAAATACAGGTCTCCCATTCAGCAAGCCTCAAGCAAATCAAGTCATCACAACAGACGCCTCAGACTACGCCTGGGGGGCGCACATGACAGATCGGTGCATTCAGGGCAAGTGGTCCCAAAAAGAAAAGCACCTTCACATCAATCAAAAGGAAATGCTAGCAGTAATAAATGCTATTATAGCTTTCAAGGACCTTCTACAACCAGGTCAACTATTGATAAGAACGGACAACACCACAGTAATGTGGTACATAAACAAACAGGGGGGAACACATTCATACCCCCTATGAAGACTGGCCATGTCACTTTGGAACATGGCCATGGACTTACAAATCGAACTACAAGCACAGTACTTGCCAGGCAAAGAAAACAGGCTGGCAGACAACCTAAGCAGAAATATGATAGATCCACACGAATGGAAGTTGCATCTTCAAGTTTTTACAGAGATAATCCAAGCATGGGGAAGGCCAGACATAGATCTCTTTGCCTCCCACAAAAATCACCAATTGACAAAATTCTGCTCAAGGATTTTTCATCCAAAGGCCTGGAGAGTGGATGCTCTCTCTTTCAGTTGGACATCAATGACAGTTTATGCCTTCCCACCTCTTCCTCTGCTGCCCAAAGTTCTATTGAAAACCAGAGCAGACAGACCAAAGATGATTCTCATTGCTCCAGACTGGCCAAGACAACACTGGTACCCACTCCTGAGGAGCCTGACACATTCCCCACCATGGACCCTGCCTCTAATGCCTCTTCTCCTGACTCAGCACAGCTTCAAAACTCTTCACAGTCAGCTAAAACACTCAATCTAGCCGCATGGAAGATTCCTTAACATTACAACAGACCCTACTCTCCAAGGAGGTGCAGGATGTCATTTTGGAGGCCAGAAGGCCGTCTACCAGAAAAGCTTACTCCGCAAAATGGAAACGTTTTTGTGTCTGGAATGAGAAAAAGGGCCAGGATCCTGGAAAACTGAATTTACCTCAAATATTACAGTACCTAGCTGAGCTCCTAAGCAGTGGACTTTCATTCTCCGTCAAAATCCATGCCTCGGCCATCTCTGCAGAATACAACACTGATCCACCCTTATTCTCTCACCCCCTCTTAAGACAGTTCCTCAGAGGGGCTAAGAATCTAAAACCCCCAAGGAAACAACCAATACCTGCTTGGGATCTCAATTTAATTCTGGAAAAACTGACCTTGCCTCCTTTTGAGCCAGCTGCCTCATCAGATTTGCAATATTTGTCCTGGAAAACAGCTTTCCTTCTGGCTATTACCTCAGCTCGTAGAGTTTCAGAACTACAAGCTCTCATGGCTGTGCAGCCTTTTATCATTTTCCATCAGGACAAAGTTTCATTACGAACCAACCCGTCCTTTATGCCAAAAGTGGTATCCAGGGTAGCTTTGAATCAGGCCATACATTTACCTACCTTTTATCCTAATCCTCAAAACAAAGGGGAGAGATTACTACATTCCTTGGACATCCACAGACAACTACGTTATTATTTAGACAGAAAAAAGCCTTTCAGAAAATCAGATCAGCTCTTTGTGTCCTATGCTATAGGAGCTCAAGATAAGCCAATCTCCAAACAGACAATCTCAAAATGGATAGCCTATTGCATACGCTTTTGCTATTCTTTTCATGGCAAAACTGTACCTACAGGCATCAGATCTCACTCCACAAGGGCCACGGCTACTTCTGCAGCCTTTCTTAGAGGAGTATTTTAGAAGCAGCCACTTGGAGTTCTGTGCATACCTTCTCCAAGCACTACCACCTTCCTCTATACTCCAAATCTAGAGCGGGCTTTGCCACTGCAGTCTTGCAGGGCATTCTGGCTCCTCCTAGTTCCACCTAGTGCCTACCAACCCTTTCTTAGCTTTGGGATTCTACCCATCTGTTATGACTGCAGCTGTATGCACGATGAACATAGTACAGTTTTGTACCTACCATAAATGTAGATGTTCGAGTGCTAATACAGCTGCGGTCCAGGTTTCCCCTCCCTCCTTCCCCTCTTGGGACAGGTTTATTGGCTAACATATCCTCATGCAACCAGATTGGGGTATTCATTCATGATGTATTTGCTTGCACTACTATATTTTGATTATATGGCATTGCTTTATTACACAAATTTATGTATTGCCTTCCTTCTGGGGGCACCTGACATCTGGGGCAAGAAAAACTGAAGAAAATGACGTCGGCTGGTTCTTTTATACCCCTGTCGCACTGACGTCAGGGAAGAAGCGACGACAACCGATGCCGGACCTACACTTTGGAATTCGGCCGACCGAGGACCCGCTTGACGGCAGGAGAACCCATCTGTTATGACTGCAGCTGTATTAGCACTTGAACATCTACATTTATGGTAGGTACAAAACTGTACTTTCCTCCTCCTCCTATTAGGTGGAAGATTTTATGCAAGAATGTTTCTGGTGCCAAAGAAAGAAGTCTCTTGGAGGACAGTTCTGGACCTTTCCTTCATGAACCACTTTGTGATAGTGCACAAGTTCAAAATGCTGTCACTTCACAACTTATTACTCTTTCCTCATTTGAGTTACTTAGTGACCTTCGAGTTAAAAGATGCATATCATCACATTCCTGTTGATCCAGATTTCAGGCGTTTAACTTTTGTGTGTTTAGACCACATTATCAGTTATCTGCCTTACCCTTTAGGCTATTAGGCTATCCAGTGCTTCGAGTGTTCACAAAATGTTCTAGCACCTGTGATAGCCCTATGTAAAGTGCCTGGATGTCCACATTTTCCTTACTTAGACAACTTGCTTGTCTTTGCAGAGTATTTTTCAAAGTGTCTGTAATCTGTCTTGGGTAAGGGATCTCCTACACAGGCTGAGATTCCAAGAGAACTTTTTTAACACCTCTATTGAATTATCACTTACAGGCAAACATGCCCATATCACCCTAGATCGGACTCAGACTTATAATCCCTGGCTTTGGTTGGCAGTGCCTTATCCTTTAGGCCATTTGGGCTCGACGAAATATTATTTGAATGGATATTCACTCATTTTATCTGCTGTCGTATTAGAACTCCTAATTATCTAGTTACAGAAGCTGGAAAACACAGTACTTAATATGACTGCCACAGCACAAGTTTTAAAAGTACCTTCTTACTACATTTCACAGACAAATTTCATGTTCAGGTTTGTAGGTGAATACAAGGCTAACTGTCTTGAAGGGCCATTTTAAGCGTAGCCAATAACCTAACCTTGTACTTTGCACCTGTGAAGCAAAGACTGTAACCATTATAGCAAACCTCACCAATTTGCCCAAGCTTCCCAACTTTTATGAATTTATTTAAAAGAAAACAACCCATATTAACATTTTCCTGATTATAAACATTCTTCTTCTTCTTTTGGCTTTTCCCGGTTACGGGTCGCCACAACGGATCACCTGTCCGCTCATGATTGGCAGTGGAAGTTTACGGTGTTGAGTTGCCAGCCCAGCACCCAACCTTCCACGGAAGGCACACACACGCACGCACTCACGCCTAGGGCCAATTTAGTGTGCCCGATCCACCTACAGCATGTCTTTGGGATGTGGGAGGAACCCAGAGCACATACATCACATATATTTTTCTATAATTATCTTCAATACAGCATTACATAAATTGCTTAATTTCTGTCTTCTGTTCACTTCTCCTCCCAAACATTGTTCTGCATGTATTCCCACAATTTCCATTTTTTTCTATGTAATTTGCTCCTACCCTTTTCTAAAGATCCCACTGCCTGTTCTTGTATCTCTATTACAATATTCAGTACTTGAAATACAGTTTGTGTAAGTTTGGTTTCCATTTTGTAGTAATTGCTTTTTGTCAGCCACCAGAATTAAACTTAATATCCCCTTACTATGTCTAGGCGATTAATTTCCTGTATCCCAGACCAAAAAATTTCCTTAGTTATATCCATGTAATCACTCAGTATTCTTGACAGTGTATCGTATATGCATTTTTTTAAGTCTCCCAACTGATTTCATTCCCAAAACATATATTCCCAGTTATCCTTTTCACACCTTCAATATTTGCCATCTACCTGAGGAAAAATTCTTTGAAGTCTGCTCAAGTTATAAAATACCTATGCAAACAGCAAAAATCCTAAATTGTCTGGACTTTGTTGCATATTTGGGAGCAATGTATATGTCCTCCATTGTTTCCTTGTGAATTGTTGATTCATCTCACCCCAGTCTTTTCTAACTTCACTGATTGATGCCTGTAGTTATTGTGCAATATTTTTTGCATTACAAATTATCCCCTTTTTAACAACAGCTTCTGTTCTAGATTCAGCTAAAACTTACCAGAGCAAGTCTCTTACTTAAGATTCCCCTATCCCTTGCTTTTTGCCTATTTTCTGGTATCTTTCCCTGAGAAGAAAGGTAATCTCAGGCATGCAGTCCAAATGTCTTTTTGGTCTCTTCCCATTCTGTTACCCTTCCCTGTCTAGTTATTTGCTCCCAGTACCTTGGTTCTTTGCCATTTTTCATTAGTAAATTCCGCCCCCTCAGGATTCTAAGAGAACATTAAGAAATACTTTCTGAATATACTCACAGGATTGTTTTTCTGCAGTACATGTTGATTACCTCAGTATAAAAAGCTTTTCTTCTACATAAATCTATGTTCAGAGCTATTCCTAAGGTTTTTCACTCAAATTTCCATCTCAACAATTGAATTTCTCAGAATGCTGTCTTTCATGGTATCCCTAATTCTCATCTTACTTGCAAGACTTCAAATGAAAAAATACATTGGTATGCAAAATCTATATGGTTCTAACGTAAACACCCATTGACTTCTCAAATTCAGTCTTGATTTGTCAAAATGGGAGATCGTGTGGTGGAGACGGTACATTTTTCAGAGTCCATGTCTCCCATTCTTCTGTCCTGCTCCAGCACAGTAGGCCACAAGAGACGACTCAGACTTTGCTTGGGGAGCAGTATCAGTGGGCATGAAAGTGCAGGGTGTTTGGAACAAAAGAGACTAAAACGCACAAGCATAAGACATACTTGCCCTTAGAAATTCTCTCAACTGCCTGAATCATTTGTGGTCCAGATAACCTCTCCAAGTGTTACAGACAATGCCACAGTGATGTGGTACATTATCAAGCAAGGTGAAACCAGATGTGATCACTTTCTGCAGAGTAGCCATATTAGCATGGGATACAGATTTGCAAGATAATGTCCATCGACAGGTATCTTACATCCCTAAGAGAGAAACTAAGTGGCTGACAGGCTGAGCAGGATGAGGAACAAACCCTTGTGAATGGCATGTAAATCAGGCGATCTTCCAAAATTTGATGCATCTGTGGGGGACATCTACTCTTTAAACTAGTAAATAAAAAAGTTCTATGCCTTGGAGTGCAATGTTCTTGTATGCTTTCTTACCCTTTCCAGTGATTTCCAGGGTGGTACTGAAAATTCAGTAGGACTTCCGAAAGATCTTTGCTGTGATTCCCTTCTGACCCAGGCAGTACTGGTTCTCCTTTCTTGTGGTAATTTCCCCCTGGCTATTTCCAGAAGCTTCCTCACACACTGTTTGCTCAAACAAGATCAGGAGATGTTTGATGCATGTTAACCCCAAACAGCTGCAATTGACTGTCTGGATGATGGGGTTTTTAATACCTTTTAGGCATTTTTTTTCTGCAGAAGTGCAGCAGGTATTATCGGAGACAAGAAAGCTTGTTACTAGAAAGTTAGTTAGTGCTCATTCAAGGCTTGTGTTTCCCTGGTTTCACAGTACTTATGAGTTACTATCCTGTGGGCCGGTCTTGCTCTTCTGTCAAGGTTCATTTTTTTTTAACCATTTTAGCATATCTGCCCATTGGTTCCCATCTTTCAGTGCAGTCTCGTATCAAAATGTTTTTGAAAGGAGTTTTGCACAAGAAGTCTCCCAGATAGCCGATGGCTCCTCCTCATTTCCATTTCTCTAGTTTTTATTCCATAATTTCTACATGTATTTTATGGGATAATGTTTTTGAGACATTACCCCCTTCAACAAAATACCTCATTAGCCATGACAGAAATGTGTTGTATTTAATTTTGAAGTCCCTTTTTAGAGAGAACCAACTGCCTTCAACTTGGATATAATTTAAGGAAAATAATAATTATGGAAATTTGATGGCATATGTCTAAATTGTCAGTGCAATACTGTTTGTGCCTTTTAACAGCCATCCATAATGTAGTGTCTCTGAAAATGTTAGGCTCTGTCATTTTTGTATGATGTCATTTGCTGTGGTACATTACATGACAGAATTTGGAGTTGGAAGTCTAAAGCATCTAGTCATGCTGCATGGCAGTATTTGGACTGTGATAATGCATGTCTAGGATAGAGTTAATATACTTTCAGAAGGTAAAAGATAGTATGGATGAAGTTAGAAGTGTATGTATAGGGGAAGAAGTAAAGCCTTAAAAGAATTTAACTGGTTGAGGCTGACTTGACTGTTTCACTTTTTCTTATTTGGCCTGTATGCACAGTGACATCCATCTCCCTGTTTTTGTTCCCTTGAAGAGTCCTAAGCCTGTGGTTATTTGGAGAAGAAAAACTCCTTCAAGGTATAATGGTGCCTTACAAAGGAAAAATTATTTTGTAAATACATTTCCTCTATTTGAAACTGTTTGGTGCTTTTGTTTACAGCCACTGATATTTGACCATGCCCAGCTGTATTATGGTTATGTTGAAGACTGGAGGGTGTGTGCGTGTGTGCGCAAGTGCACGTATGTGCATGAAAGCTTGCACTGTCAACACCTCTTGAATATCAGATCCTTTAAGTCAGTGGTACAAGAAGAAATTGTGGGTTTGTGGTACTGTGCAACATCAGTTGGTTATCACTCATATTTTCTTCAGCAGCCTATCTCCTGAATTCAGTATCTGAAGTTAAATTGATTTGCATACATGGATTGCCTTTTTGTTCATTGATTTCAAATCCTGTATTAAAAAATATTTACACATTTAGATTGAAACTGTTGATGTTTATAGATTTGCAAAGTCTTGAACTGTTGTGAAATGACAAATGCATTGTATTTTTGCTAAAGAATCTGGTTTATCATCTCTTAAGAAAATTCAGAAAAAGACTTGATAAGAGAACTGTCTTGGAATGCCAGTTTATGTTATATGTTATACATGTCTAACTTTTAACTTGCAGAACACAGCTGGTTCTTGCCAGGTGATAGTTAACAAGTGGGAGACTCATCAACAGCCAAGATCATTAAATCCATCTGGTAGGATAGATGTTTATCTGTAATTAATATGGGGAAGTGTTGGGAATAGTAATGTAGAAAATAGATGTATAATTTAAAAGCTACTCAGTGGTTAAGCATATAACATTTTAGTTTGATTGCTTTGGTGAAACCTTTTAACAGCATGAATCAATGTCTTTCATTAAGATGCAGTGGTAAGACAACAGCATCAAAATTTGTTCACCTTTGAAAGAGTCACAGTCACAGAACAGTTTGTCTTTAACATTATGTTTTGCTCATCCTTGTTTGCCCTTTTAAAGTGTTTGCGGTGAAAGTAAAACATATTGTCTGTTAAGTTTTGTTTAGTAACCTGGTGAGTATACTGATACTGTGTGGATCTTTTTAGTTGCATATTTGGATAATATTTGAATTGAATTGCAACTGAGGCATCAGTGTGGTTTCCCACACTGTTCATTGAGTAATTGTTTAGTACAAAGGGTTACACACATTGGCAAATAACCAGCTTCACAATGTTGTCCTATGTTTGATATCCTCTGTCCCCAATTGTGTATTCTCTGTGAGTAAGTCACCAGACTAAACCAGGCAATGCTCACGTATCACCCATGAAAAGAAGTATTTATTCCTAGTGGACTTATTTGGTAAACAAATTTATTTAAAAAAAAGAAAATGAAGTGTCCCAGAAGTTTTAATTTTTTTTTTATAACTTGAATGAAATGAAAATCTGAGCTGCCACCGGGTAAGGCATATGGGACCTCATTTTAACATCTTGTGTAAAGAGCAGCACTATGAGTGCAGCACCCCCTACACACACACACACACACACACACACACACACAAAACACTGTTTTGCCCGTGTTGGAATATGAGCTCAGGTGCCTGGTATGGGGATCTAGGCATCTCCGGTAGGTATGCAGCCTGTAGATCAATGAACTTTACTTAAAGTAAGGTGTTTATTTAGTAAAAGGTATTGTGTAATTTCATTTAACTATTTTTTATGAAAAAAATTGTTATATTTGGTAATATTTTTTTATATTTTTCCTAATATAATATCAGTTGCTTCCTTGATTAGCTAGGAGAGTTTTGAAAGGTCTTAAAACTGCTTGATTGTCGTGTTCAGGGGACAAGACAAGCTTTTGCATCCCATCATTAAAAACTTTGAATTGGAACACAATTATAGCATTCTGGGGGGGATTAGGGAATGTTTCTTAAAAGATTGTTTAGAAATTCTGAAGTAAGAGCAGTTTTACAATTTATCACAAGTGATGTTTTTCTAATATACCAATTATATATTTTTGTTCTTTTATTGACCTAGCATTTTTTTATGTTTGAGCATCCGTTTGTCAGCATTTCTTTCTTAACTTAGTACACTTTTGTGGTTATCAGAATTGAAATTTGTTAGCCTGCCTTATACAGTACTCCATGATTGATGCTGCTGCCTGAGGTTTTATTTAGGGCTTACTCTAGTGGCAAAGGCTGTGGATGTCAATTAGCTAGTGTGCCTACATCTTTTAAAGACAAGACAGAGGGAAGTCATGCACAGGACTGAACACCATACTACTACAGCACAGTGTGGCATATATTGCTAGGTAACCAGCATGCAACACACAAGACTTAATTGTATACATTTTAATAATTTTGTTTATGAAGTATAATTAAGTATTTTTATTATGCAGTTGTCCAACAACCTGGGGAATGAAAGCTTAGGAAAAGCTTTCTGCTGCAATCACTTTTCTGATTTACTTGCTGTAATATAGGTTCATAGGTTAGTACTAGGCTAACTACCCTTGTGGACTATTTTAAGCCTAGCCAGTTACCCCCTGTTAGAATTAAACCCTGCACCTTGTGTTTGTAAGTTAAACACCCTAACCATTATGCTAACCTCCCACCCCAGTGAATTAAATGGAGATAATTATAGTTTGAGTCTGTGCAATGTGCAAGTTTGTCTATTTCCAGGTATTGTTTAGCCAAGTAGTAATTAAGGAAAGTAATTACCAATGTTTTCAGTACCATTTCTTTGTTTTACCTTTGTAAATCCATACAGTCCAGTAGTTTGTCCTACAGAACTGCAAACGATTGAGCTACTCAAGTATTTAATCTGTCTGTTCTTACTTTGTGGCACATTTTCCTCAGTTGATAAAATTGACTTTGGTAAGCAGCAACACTATACCCTAATTTTAATTGTACATCAGTGCAATACATCTGCACAATATTTTTGTTCTCATTTGTTTATAGCCTGTCTTAGCATGCTGCCAGTCTAAACCATATGTAGCCCTAAAGCAATAGTAAACAGATGATCTCCCTCTTTTTATTTGGTGGCAATGACTGGCAGCTGTCTTCTATGTTACCTCAAAATGTGTGAGCTTTGTAAGTCTTGGAAACTTAAGTACATATAAGCTGTAGGGGAATTGATGTGCACATGTATAGACTAAATGCAGTAGGTTTTACAGACCCATCTTGCATGCTGCATTTGAGGAGTTGCATTCCTTTGCTTAAATATTTCTATTCTGAGAGGTCACTTCAGCCACTATAGCAGTCTCTGATATCTGTTGACTTTGGAGAATGTTAAGTGACATGCTTTTATATCTTCATGGGAAAATTTGTTTAGGACTTTCCATACCAAAGCATTTACTTCCACACATATGCCAGGTAATAGAGAATTCTGAAAACTGAAGTGGAAGAAGAAAACTATTGTCCAGTGTTACAGGCCCAAGGCTGTTTGAAAAACACTGACTCCTTGGAATTTGGGTTAAAAAGTTTCATTCTTGTACCAGTTATCTAGGCCTTTCTTGAAATTGCTCAAATTGATTGAAAGTCTAATAGAGGCTGGTGATCTAGTCCAAATTTTTGGCATAATACTAGATAACATGTTTACCTTTACGTGTTTCTGCAGTAAGAAGAGTGAGCACCTAATAAGAATACAAACATTCATCTACAAAGGTTACTAGGTCCCAAACTATTGGATCATGTTTCTGGGATGTGTTTTCATTGTGATTGTTACAATGAACTTGCGTGCTGAAGGATACTGTTACACATTTCTTGGCATTCAGGTTTAGTCAGCAGTTTTGACACTCGTTCTTGACAGCTTGAAATGTGCTACAGCGCCTATGAAACTATACTATTTAGATAGCCAAGGTATCCAGGAAGTTGTTGTGCTTCAGGGTGGGAGTCCGTTATTTCCCATTCAGGGCTTTCCTGTTTTTCTTTAAACACTACATCCCCCATGTTGTTCACCAGATACATGATGCCTGTCGCAGCATATTTCAAACTGTCAAGAACCAGAGTGATCCCCTGTAAGAACTGGCTTTTTTTTCTACCTCCACAAGGAAGTCGCTGATTTGAGCAAGGAACTACTCACTATAACTTCTTGTGGACCTTGAGGATATCATTGAACATTGCAAAGTCCAAGTTGAAGCAATTGCAAGCTGAGATTTTTATTGGGTTCACTCAGTCTGGTATAACCAGCTGCTACCAAGACAGGATTACATCTGTTTAGTTCTAGCTTCTCACAGCTGAGCTGCGACAACTCAACTCCTCATTCAGTGCGTCTGCTGGACCCATCTTAGTCTTCCTAGTGCTCTGAATGATCCATATCAGAGCCGTTGAAGTGGTCAAGGTTGCTGGTGCAGCATCATACTGCTGCTGGAGTAGTGTGCCATAACTCCATTACCCTTCTGCAGCCTTGTGAGCTCCACTGTTGCTGCCTTTGTGAGGTACATATATGCTCTCAAGTGTGAGCAACCTCTTGATCAAGTGGTACACCACTTGCAGCATGGAGCTTGCAGCCAGACTGTTAATGCTGCTATTGCAGAGAGCTTTATGCTGCCTCTCACCCTCTGGGGTAAGTGAACTGGTGTCACCCACCCAGTTCTTCCAGTCCTCATGCCACTAATCAAGCTCAAGTCATCTAGGGTGCAGCCAAGGCTTTAGTCTTGTACAACACAGGGCCACCAAGACACATTTACAGCTCTTTTAATCCAGTGTCCTCCTCCCACTCTTTTCTTATCAAACAGTCACAGTAGCTGTATGCCTCAGAATTCTAGATCTCATGGTCTTAATATTTGTAGTCCCATCAGCGGATAGCGTTGTCTCCTTACAGCAAGAGATTCCTTGGTTCGATTCTCAGCTGGGGTGTTTTCCATGTAGAGTCTGCATGTTCTCCCTTTGTTTGCGTGGGTTTCCTCTGGGTACTCTGGTTTCCTCCCACATTCCAAAAATATGCAGTAAGTGGATTGGACACTGCAAATTTACTATAGTTGTGAGTGTGCATATGAGTATGTGGTGTGGAAGAACTACCAAGGCAGGGCTAGCCACCCGGCTGTATAAACCTTTGCTCGGATTGTCAATGTTAAGTGACACTCTGACGTGCATAAATGTGAAAAAGAGGTTGTGGATGGATGGGTATGAGATGCCTTATGAGGTTTCTACGGTGGACTTCTGAGGGTCCAGTGGTTTTAGAGTGTAGGTTCTGTACCAGTTTGAATTTTTGACATCTCCAGTGGTTCTTACAATCAGTTTTCCTAAAGGTTGTCCTTCTGCTCTTCATTGTACCAATATTACTGCCATCACAGACATGTCTGCCCTGGAATGGTGGGAGAGTGACATTGTTTAGAACAGATTGTCGTAGGGATTTTGTCACAAGAAGAGGCCACTGTGCTCCTCAGTGTCATGGAAATGAGGGTAGTTCTTATGTTGGAGGCTGTACAAGAACACTTCATTTGGGGTGCGAGTGCCATTTGGTCAGATAACATCACTGGTTTGGTTTGTCAGCAAACAAGGAAATCCACTTGTTTACCTTGTTCTTGTGACACCATCCAGCTGTAGAAAATAAGCTATGTTATCTCATGTCTTTGCAATAGCAATGCATATTCCTAGTAATGACAACTTTCTGGCAGTGTTTGCTGATGTCACAGAAGTGGTCCTGCAGTCATTTTGAGTGAGCACCTTTTTGCTGGGGTAAGCCTTGCTGCAACCACCTCCAAATGCGGCAGCTTTTTCTACTTAATCTCTCCTCAGGGGCAGACTTCATGGGATGCTCTTGTCCAGCAGTGGCCACCGAGTTTTCTGTTTGCTTTTACCTCTTTTTTTCCCCTTGTGATGACGTTCCTAAAGAAAACCAAATTGAGGAATCCCAGAGTCATCCTCATAGCTCTAGTCTGGTTTGATAAGTTGTTTCCTCTGCTGTGGTCACACCTTCTGATGAATTTTCTTCTCTTCAGATCATTCAGTCACGTCTTTTTGGCAAGCCTCATCTGAACCTTCAGTCCTTCAAACTGACTGCATGGTTTATTCAGTTCTTGTCACCCTTCTCAGCTCTGGTACCCATAGGTCTTCAGTTTTTAGTGCATACTTTCATTATGGTCCATTTAGCAAAAGTCTGCAACCTCTGTCAAGAACTGAATGCTTCTCCTTCAGCAGCTTTAAGGGTTTGCAAGGATTTTCTCAAATAGTTTCTTTTTGAGACCACTTCATGAACCCTTACCTCCTTGGAATCTTAATTTTATGTTGGAAAAATGATGCTTAACTTTGTGCTAACAGCCAGAGCAGACCTTAAGTTTTTGACTTTGAAACCATTTTTCTTGTGACACAGTGAGAACAGGCCCAGAACTCCAGGCTGTCTTCTTTAAATCAGTGCATGTTGTTTCAGTAAAGACAGTGTCCTCTTAAATCCAACATTGGTGCCAAAGGTAATTACAGAAATTAACCTTAATCTGTCAGTCTACTAGTGCTCTTTAGTCAGTATTAGAATTAAGGGGAATATTTGCTGCAGTCTCCAGATGTTTTTCTTTTGTCTCTGTTTAGACAGATCGAAAGATGTTAGGAAAGTTAGCAATTTTTCATTTTCTTTACTCTAAAGAAGTTAGGACAGGAGGTATCCAAAGTCGCTCTGTCCATGTGACTGTAAGATTGTATTGTGTTTTGCTGTGAAAACTGTAGCAGAGCAATACCAAACAAAACCATATTTTAGTGGTGTAATTGCCTCTTCATTCTTCAAAAAAAATGAATCGGTCAGTGATACTTGTGCACAAAAGCCTGTATCACAGACCTGATTGAGACCATGTAGGACCCAGGTTGTCCTTCAGGGTTACCATCTTTCTCTTGTGATAGCACTCGAAGATGGGGAATGTATCCTGCTGTGAAGTGGATGGTCTTGGATCATGTAGTACATGAAAGTATGCGTTAACATAAAGATAGATGTCCTTCCATATCACTGTTGCAGTACTCTTTACACTAGAGATCCCCTACCAAGGGTAGCCTGATGTCCGGCCAGTATACTAAAGCCTCTAGGTTGTAAAGAGTACACCATGTGTCACACACATGTTCTCTGCACGCGGTATAGGACATAAAGGTGATGTACAGATGTACCATGTGCAGAACTTCTTTGTCGCCAGTCCAGATGCTGTCTTCAGTCATCAGTCTAAACACCTGTTCACCTGCTGGTTACCAAATGACTTTCAGATAAGTGTCCCCTTTGGAGTATTTGATTTTTCTTATCTTTGTTTTGCCTGATTCTGGTTGTTGGTTTCATGTCGTCCAAAAAGGGGATGTGCAAATGTGTGTGTGTGTGGGGGGGTCCCCATAAAGATGGTCATAAACAGTGTGACAATACGTCTTGTGGGATTTGTCAAGCTTTTGTCCCCAAGACGTTGCTTAGTCGGCTTTCTTCTCTTGAGATTTACCTAGAGAACCATCGACTTAAAACTGTTGGCTAAAGATATAGTATGGAAGGTTCTTCCTGGCCCAAGGGTTATCCATCCATGAAAAAGACCAAGAAAGCTTGGTCAGATTCTTCAGCCTTACTGCCTCTGCCAGATGGGTCTCTTGAGTATGGTGAAAGCCCGGAGGATCATCAGGTTTTCTTTTCGGATTCCACTGCCACAACCTCTTCGGAGGCTGGTATGGATCCGACTCCACACACATCCATGTAGGCTTTGCAGACGTCTGTTTTGGATGTACACGGAAAACCATGGGTGTTTACTAAAGAGCCTAGCAGTATTCCTCAAATATTAGTGAGAGTAGAGGTTCCGACTACCATTATACAGTGTTATCAGGGGTCAGAGCATCCTAAATTATTTAAGGTTGACATCCCACTTAAAAAGAATCAGAAGACTAAACACATTTCATCTTCTCCGAAAGATCCTTAAGGTCTGTTCAGTGCCCTTATGGCTCTGAAGCCACCACAGGGGGTTCTGTTCTTGCTCCTCCCTGGTCTTGTACCCCTCTCAAGAGGCCTAGAGAGCAGGATTTCTCTGAGGATGCTGATTCTAATTACTAGTAACTTGTTACTCTCGGGTCTCTTTTCCGTTAGACTGTGGTTCTGTGGAGGAAGTCCATCAGTCCAGATTTTCCTTTTCAGGAGATCTCATTTGGTGATGCTATTTTCAGGATGATAAATTTTTCAAATGGGATTATGCTCAGGTGTCTGATGTTCAGAAGAGGTACTATGAATATATGCAGATGGAGTTTCCTAGGCCCTCTGCTGTTCCTTCTGTTCTTGCTGCCCTGTTGGATATTTTTTTCCATTGCTTCTCAGGCTCCTCATTTCCTACCTTCTGCTCCAAAGAAACCTGATTGGTATTAAAGTGCCTGATGACTGCAGGTTTCTTTATAAATGTCCCTCTGCAGACCCTTCTGTGTTGTCAGCGGCTTCTGCTAAGCCTTACAGTTTGCTGCCTTCCACTGAGTTGCTGCCGCTGATGAGGATAGCAGAACCATGGAGGTTAGTTAAGAAGAGTGTATACTTTTGCTACCCTAGCCTTTAGGCCTGTGAAGTATGACACACATGACCAGGTATGCCTTGGCTTTTCTCTGTCAAGCCTGTGAAGCCATTTCAGATCTTTCTGGTTCTGAGGGGAAGACCTCTGCTCTTGCCTTGCTAGGGGATGTCATCCCAAGTTGTTCGCCAGTCCATTAAATGCAGCTGTGCTGCAGCTGATGCTTCATCTAGGGCTGCTGCTTTTGGATTTGTTGTGAGGAGGTATTGGCTCAGACTTCTACCTTTCCCTGATGATGTAAAGGCTAATTTTAAGGATGCTCTTCTGGATAATAAGCACTTATTTGGTGATGGCGCTGCTGCAGAGTTGTTTTGGTCCCTGCAAGAAAAGGGTAAGTAAGGCCTTACAGGAGCTGAAGCATATCTTTGTTTCACCTCTTCCCAAGGTTCAGAGGAATTACCCTAACAAGCTTGCCTTTTTCTGTAGACAGTATAGCTCTCCTTCTGGAGGTAATAAGGGTGGTAGAAGGGCTCTCCCTTTTAAGGCTACCTACGTTCCTGTTAATCAAGAGCCTCCTTTTCCTGACAAACCAGGTGCTGTGTCTGACTGTTCTTGCCCTGTTCTTCTCAAGTCACATTTCTTTTTCTGTCCCTTCCTTTTTGGATAAAACCACCCAGGACTACTGGGTTCTTTCTATCATTCACTAGGGTTATTGCATGGTGTGGAAATCTCCTCCCCCCCTTTTGGGCATTCCTTTGTTCTTGCCCTGTTCTTCTCAAGTCACATTTCTTTTTCTGTCCCTTCCTTTTTGGATAAAACCACCCAGGACTACTGGGTTCTTTCTAGCATTCACTAGGGTTATTGCATGGTGTGGAAATCTCCTCCCCCCCTTTTGGGCATTCCTTTGTTCTTGCCCTGTTCTTCTCAAGTCACATTCCTTTTTCTCTGTCCCTTCCTTTTTGGATAAAATCACCCAGGACTACTGGGTTCTTTCTATCATTCACTAGGGTTATTGCATGGTGTGGAAATCCCCCCCCCCCCCCGTTTTGGGCATTCTTCAACCTCTTCAGGAAGAGCTTCCCTTTTTTCCCCCAGAGGTGCTTCAGAGCCTGCTGGTTGAAGGAACAATTCAGTAATTTCCAACTTCTTAGAAGGGGGTTTATTTCAAAATGTTTTTGGTTCCCTGGAAAGAAGGCACCTGGAGACCCATTCTGGTTCTTTATCATCTGAACACCTTTTTGAAGGTACATTCCTTTTGGCTGCTGTACCTTCAAACCATGTTTCCTCTGCTTCTTCCTCAGGCTTTTTTAGTTTCCCTAGCTCTCAAGCATGCTTACCTACACATTCCTATTCATCCTTTTTTCAGAAAGTTTTTACATTTCTCTGTTGCTTCCTGACATTTTCAGTTCTCTTCTTTGCCCTTCATTGCCTCTACTGCCCCAAGGGTCTTTACCGAATGCCTTGTTTGTGTGATCGCTTTCTACAGATTAAAGGGGATACAGGTCTTTCCCTACCTGGATGACCTGCTTTTACAGGCTTCCTCTCCAGATGCGTTGCTTCAGCACCTACATTTTGCCATTTCTCTCTTACAAAGCTTGGGGTTTGCTGTAAATTTACAAAAATCCTTTCCTGACTCCTTTTTTAGGATCATGTTTTTCTAGGGTGCAGGCTCCAGACACTTCCAATGTTGGCGTCATACATCTCAACCTGGAATCATAAAAAATCTGGACAAAGGCCCATGAAAAATAGGTACAATTGGCCAAAAATCTGTACATTGATTAACATAAAATTGGCATACATAATTATGTAACCCCATCCACTGCAATGGAATTGAGAAATACCTACACACATTGAAGAACAGACAAAATATTAAACACAAACTAAACAGAAGAACAATGTGTTTTATTTATGTTAATATTTGAACTTGTATCAAATCGTTGAACTTGTGCAAAAGTAAGATACAGTTTTTATGAAAAACAAAATTAACTGCGTCAACACTAACATTAAATAACCAAAACTGTTTTATTTATAGTAATATCCGAACTTGTTTATATTGATGTTCTCTTCCTTTGTTGAGCAAGTGGACAGGCAGAATAAGATAATGAAGGGTTCTGAGTTGAATGGACACAACATAACCTGGGTTATCATTTTAGCCATTTTTTCTCTTCATTATTTCTATTCACTAGAACACAGCACCTCAATGGAGCCCAAAGGCTTATTTTATTTCAAGTATACTGGTCACTTGCCCTCCTATCTAAGCTAAATGTCCCGTACACAGCTTCTAGATAATTAGCTCTGCAATGTGAATATTCTCCATACCCCAGAAAGAAGAATGTTCCCATACGTAATTTTTACCATCTCTGTTAAGTTTTGTACCCAGTGTGTTACTGACTAAAGATACAAATTCAAGTCAACAACAGGACAAACTAGTCACCATATGCAGTGATATACAGCTAGCAACAAATTAATCTAGGAATATCACTGTGGCTTGTCAAAAAGTCAATGATTTCATCTCATCTACACCTTAATATAATTTACAGCAACAAAGGATATATGAGAAATTTATACAAAGGCAAGTGGGAATCTGGTGAGTGTCATTCAATTTGAGTATTAAATCTTTATAGAAGTATGATCAGATAATCTTATTTTACTTTTTCAAGAATTCGTATAACAGCCATTTTATATGTAGAGAAAGCCACATACAAAACGTGGATGTTAGGTGCACCATGCTGCTACTACCGAGTGGGTATGTTTGTTTGTTCAGGTTCGTTTAATAAGTGTGACACCGAAATTCTAAAATAAAAGTGCAAAGTCTGATTCTTGCTACTAGCCGAGTTAAACAGCACTTGCATATATGGTTGACCTTGAATCTAACCCAGCTGTAGCATGAGTCAACATATGGACCCAAAGATAGACTATTGCCCATTATTTCACTGTAAACACGACCACCTCCCAATGAAGTAAGACAGCAGCAAACCTTATAAACCTTTAAAACAACAGATGTTATGTAGTCATATCTCACCTACATTCTTACCCGTGGGTTCAGAGCCGAATATAGTCTCTGACTCGGCCGATTTTACTAGCTTGAAGTCTCTCATTGGCTGGGCTAAGCAGGTATCCCATGGTGCACTGCTCCATATCCCCAGATCTCGTTTGCCGCTCGTGTAGCTAGGACATGGTCTCGCTTGGCTGTGGCTAAGTACCTTCTTTTCTTAAACTGATTGATTAAATCTCTCTAATTTTGTCTGGTGTGTTAGGCTTTGTGATTGTGAGATTTTTGTGTGGTATCCCTCTTACTGTTCCCCGGGCTAGGCCCATTTCAGTTAGAGGGCCTAGTTCTCCTCTGTTACCTTCTGTGTTCACTCCAAACCGTTTAAATTAGAGGTTTTGGCTACCCTCTCCTTGTTCCTATCCATTGTTTAAAATTGTGCTAGAGTTTTGTGTGCATTTGATCGCTTTTTTTGGTGTCGGTCACTCTAGTGTCGTTCCCGCCTTATATAGTGAACGCCTGTTTTTGTACTGACTTGGTTTTGCGTTGTGGACGCAGTAGTTAAAATGTCTAAGGATACGAAGGAGCATAAACCTTTGGGATTTAAAAAGTGCTCAAAATGTGGGTACAAAATGTCCATAACTGATGGGCATTCCATTTGTGTCTACTGCTTAGGAGCCATCCATCTGCAGGAATCCTGCAGCTTTTGTCATGCATTCAGCCCTAGAGTTCTCCAAGAGAGAAAGAATAAGCTAATCTTAAAGGGACTATTAAAACCCTCTTTTGAAGAGGCTATGGATTCGGCTTCCAGTGGCAAGTCTAAATCTGGCAAGTCAAAAAAGAGATCTCCGGCTCCGTCAGCTTCATCGGAGCCACCGGAGAAAATGTCTAAAACTGCATCAACCTCCTCAGCTCCACTGTCCTCGGGGCCGCAGGAAGGATCGGTATCTAGGGAACCGGCGTCGGCTCCAATAGTACTGGAACCTCCTAGGAGCCAATCGCCCAGTCTCAAACCTACTTCTCCTGAGAGGAGATTGCATTCTCCATCACTGTCCTCCAAATCCTCCAGGACCCTTTCGGATGTGGATGTGGATAGGGTGGTTCATAGGCTCCTCCAGTCACCGGTTTTGGCAAAATTATTTTCGGCTCTGACCCAGTCAGCTCTGGAGCCCGTCCCGACACCACCTTCGATCATTCCTCCAACGAGCGCATCTCTGTCTTCGGAGCCGGAGTGTTCTGCGACACGTGATGTTTCTAGGCCGGCTCCGATGCCCCATTTGGCTCCATCGGTACCGGCATTGGCTCCAACCCTGTCGGCTCCATCCTCGGGGTTCGGGACTCGGGACTCTTCGGTCGGGCCCGAGGGGGACATCTCGGGACTTATTTTGGTTCCGAGTCTCCCTCTCGGTGCTTCGGCTCGGGGAACGCAGACTCCTGTCATGGCCTCGTAGATGGCCGCTCCTCGGACTCGGGGGGGGGGGGGCAGCCTTCAAGGCTGTGCGGACTGTGCTGGCCAGATCGTCAGCTACATCTGGCGGGTCAGTCACTCTGTCCCCCACCACTCCTGTGAGAGCTTCTGTTCACCACCCATCCATGGACAGCAGAGCACCAGAGCCTAGGGATACCCCCACGAGTGGTCCCCAAATTTCTGAGGGTCCCTCAGAGTTGGTGCCTGAGGAGCCCCCCAGAAAGAAAACGTGCAAGAGGAAGCACATAGACTCCCAAGATGAGTCCCTCACCTCTGATACTGACCTCGAGGAATCGGAGGGGTCCCCCAAGTCATCCTCTGATGATGTTTCCTTCTCCGATATCCTGGAGATACTGAAACAAAGAGGTGACTGGCCTTCCAAAGCCCCTTCCGAGGAGGAGTCAGTATTCCTTAAGGCTTTTGGTGCTCAACCCTCCGCCTCCTGGGTGTCGCCACCCTTCGACAAACTCCTTGACCTGATTTGTCAAAGAGTGCGGGAGAACCATGATTCTGTGGAGCCTGTGCCCAGGCGTCCCAACAAGTTTCTTTCCGCCCCCCAGGGCAAAGAGTTTCTGTCTAAAGGAGTTCCTGTAGATGCCATGGTGGTGGCGGCAGCCACCCAGAAGGAAGTAACAGAGTCTTCTTCATCCGTCCATCCTCCTAACAAGGAGTCTAGGACCATGGACCGGTACGGGAAGCATACCCTCTCGTCAGCGACCTTTACGTTATGGTCGCTGAATTACTCGTCTCACTTCACTCGGCTCCAGAGAGATCTCCTCAGAGAGTTAGGAGATAGTTTTGCGAGTAACGTTCCTGAGGCGGTGGCTCAGATGGTTAACGCCCAGGTTTCTACCCTCAACTCCATTGTCAACTCATCCATGCGGCTCATTTCGTATGCAGCCGAGGGAGCGAGTAGGGCAGCAAGCTCAGGGGTCGCCCTTAGGAGGCAAGCCTGTCTGCGCCTGTGTCACTTTGCGGAGGCCTTCAAGTCTTCCTTCACTGATGCCCCCTTTGATGGTTCCTCCTTGTTTGGGACCAAAGTGAAAGACACCCTCACCAGGTTTGAGCAAGAGGGAAAGACCCTGTCTGCCATAGGGGTCCGTTTTTCCCTTCCTTCTAGGCCTTATCCCAAGGCCCAGCGGAGGGGGGGGAGATGTGGTTCAAGAAATCACAGAGGTTTTTTCCTGCCGCACAAGGTGAACTCCCCTCCAGAGGCAGGGGAGGGGGGGTTATTCAGGGAGACGTCGCCTCAGGGGCAGAGGGGGGCCCCCACAATTCGGGTGACCACGACTCCTTCCGTAGTTCTCCATACTCTCATTCCTGAGGGTGTGCCCGACTGCGCTTATCCGAAGCCAGTCGGGGGTCGAATTTCCTTATATTCGGAAGCCTGGGAAAGCATTACCCAGGACCGATGGGTATTACGGATAATTTCCTCCGGAGGTCACCTCATTCCATTCTCATCAGTACCCCCGCCAATTAGAAAAAATCCCAGACGTACCACCCAGTCTTAGGGATCAAGCAGCCTCAGAGGTCTCACAGCTGCTAGAAAAAAGAGCTATCCAGCGTGTCCACTCAGACCAAATCAGATTAGGGACTTACTCGAGATTCTTTTTGGTGCTGAAAAGAACAGGGGACCTGAGACCCATACTAGATCTCAGCCAACTCAACAATTACGTACACAAGTCCAAGTTCCGTATGGTCACACTACAATCAATTCTCCCATTGTTGGGAGAGGAGGTATGGATGTGCTCCACCAACCTCAAGGATGCTTACTACCATGTGAAAATGGACAGAGCATCCAGGAGTCACCTATGCTTCCGGCTGGGAGCCAGTCACTTCCATCACAGCCCCCAGGGTGTTCACCAAGTGTATGGCGGTGGTGACGGCTCACTTGAGACGTCAGTGATTCCAGGTGTGGACAACTGGCTCCTTACCGCTCCCACCAGGCATCAACTAGTTCAAACCAGGGACGCTACCATCAATCTATGTCACCAGTTGGGTATAACAATAAATTGGGAAAAATCTGCCTTATTGCCCTCACAGCATGTCACCTTTATAGGGGCAGAATTAGACACCATTCGAATGCGAGCATTTTTACCACAAGAAAGGATCAGAGTATTACAACAACAGATACACATGATGATGCCCCTGAGAGAAGTGAAGGCAAGATGGGTTCTCCAACTCCTAGGGACCATGGCAGCAACAATCATGTTAGTCCCTCTAGCGAGATTACACATGAGAATTCCCCAATGGCTCTTCTTTGTTCAATGGTCTCTCCAAAGACTCCCACTGTCTCATCCCATCTTACTCATGGACAGATGCAAGCAGGACCACGGTTGATGGCTGTGCACCAACAATTTGAACGGGGGAAAGCTCTTCGTTCCACCCATCCCGATTGCCACGGTGACCACGGACGCCTCCCAGATGGGGTGGGGGTGGGGGGCATTATCTTGGCAGGACAGTCCAAGGCACGTGGCAAGAACACGAGATACATTTGCATGTAAACGTCCTAGAGATGAGAGCAGTGCTTCTTGCGTTGCAGGCACTTCAGAGGGTTCTTCTTCTAGGGACAATTGATATACACTCTGACAACATGTCAGTAGTGTAGTATCTCAACAAGCAAGAGGGAACCCGGTCTTACCCTCTGTGCAGAGCGGCCATGCAAGTGTGGCATTGGGCAGTAGCTTCCCAACGGTTTCTGGTGGCTACGCACATTCCGGGGAAGTCCAACGTGATTGCGGACAGGCTAAGCAGAGCTATCCTGATGCCTTACGAGTGGTCCCTGAATCGCCTGGTTGCAGTGCGAATCTTCAGCAGATGGGGTCAGCCTTGCTGTGACCTTTTTGCCAGCCCTCTCAATGCGAAATGCAGCAACTACTTCACGCTGATCCTCCAACAGGGGGAGTCACCCAGGGCCGCTCTGGTTCACGATTGGCCCTCCGGTCTGCTGTATGCTTTCCCTCCATTTCCCCTGCTGTCAAAGGTGATTCAGAAAGTGCAATCCCTGGGAAGCAAAATCATTCTGATTGCTCCACACTGGCCTCGTCAAGTTTGGTTCCCCTTTCTTCAGCAGTTCACAGTGGACACTCCTTGGACTCTGGACCCTCAACCAGATTTACTGACACACATGTCGGGACAGTTCCACCCCTCCCTGATGACTCTCCGGTTGACAGCCTGGCTACTCCACTTCCATCATTAGTCAGACTTCATAATTTTTCACCGGAAGTGGTCCATATATTATCGTCCTCTCATAAACCATCCACTAGAAAGATTTATTCTAGTAAATGGAAAAGGTTCTCTATCTGGGCACATATCAGAGGCATTGATCCTTACACAGCTCCAATAGATTCAGTTCTGGAGTTCTTGTCTATGCTTTTCCATTTTCCATCAGGGGTCCGCATCAGCCACCTTCAAAGTTCAACTGGCGGCGATATCTAATTTCCACGTAGCGAATGAACCTAGTCTCATGGCACATAGACTATGCAAAGCATTCCTCAAAGGTACTCTGTTGCTTTGTCCCCCGGTGTCTGAACCTATAATGCCCTGGGATCTCAATTTTGTTCTACAAGCCCTTACTTTACCACCCTTTGAGCCTGCAGCTACCTCCAAATTGAAATTCTTGACATGGAAAACAGCCTTCTTAACAGCAGTCACTTCAGCAAGGCGAGTTTCGGAAATTCAAGCCCTCTCTATCAAACCTCCAGATTTAATCTTCCATAAAGATAGGGTCTCTCTTTGACCAAACCCCTCGTTCCTCCCTAAAGTGGCTTCCGTGTCTAACATAAATCAGTCCATTGAGCTGCCTGTTTTCTTCCCCTACTTTTCTAACAAGGCAGAATTTAGATTTCACCAATTGGATGTACATAGACAATTATGCTTCTATCTACACCGAACAAAAGATATCCGGAAGTCTGACCAACTTTTTGTCTTCTTTTCGGAAAACCAAATGGGTCCCCGGTATCCAAGTTCACACTGTCTAGATGGATAGCTAGTTGCATCTCTTTCATCTATCAAGCAGGAGGTAAAAATCTGCCATTTCCAGACAAGGCTCATTCTACTCGGGCTGTTTCCACATCCACAGCTTACCAAGCCAGATTGTCAGTGGATGATATATGTGCTGCAGCTACTTGGGCTTCTCCTCACACATTTGTTTCTCATTACAAATTGGACGTGGTCTCCAGGGGCAGGTCTTCTTTTGGCTCCACAGTTCTCAGGAGTATTTTTCTATGAGCCACCCAGGATGTAGGTGCTAGGGACGCTGTCCCACAGGTAAGAATGTAGGCGAGATAGGACTACATAACATCAAGAAGTTATGTACTCACCATAACGTTCGAAGTATGTAGTCCATCTCGCCTCACATTCTTACTTACCCTCCCACCTTCCCCCTTCCCCCTTCCTGGAGGATTTGGAGGTTAGGTTGTCATCTACAGAGTTCCCTTGCTTAGCTTATTCTTTATATGGATGTGATGTGTACATGGAGTACAAATGAGTTTCGCAGCAAACTAGATCTGGGGATATGGAGCAGTGCACCATGGGATACCTGCTTTGCCCAGCCAATGAGAGATTTCGAGCTAGTAAAATCGGCCGAGTCGGAGCCGATATTCGGCTCCGAACCCACGGGTAAGAATGTGAGACGAGATGGACTACATACATCGAACGTTATGGTGAGTACATAACTTCTTGTTTGAGGCCTTCTCCACAAAGAAATAACATCATGCATATTCTTTAAAACAGTTGGAGTACCAAGCCTCATGTGCCAAAAAAATGTATACATTTTAGTCTGATTTCTGCATATGAATTTAAATTTGCACATGTTATACTGCATAATTGTATGTAGTTAACATTCTCATTTTTTTCTAGTATTGTCTTCAGCTCTCAGCATACTCTGCCCATGACACATTCTGGAGTGGATATTTGTAAAGGAGCATTGTCATAATAATGTGAGATGACTCTGCCATTTTAATGGGAGATCTGTGAAGTTAAAGGTACTTCAGAGGGCTAGCACTCCAGTGGAGTTGAAGAGCAGGACTATCCATCATGGTTAGCAGGAAACCATTCAGATTTGGAGATACCATCTTTAAACACAGCATATTTTATAAAAGAGCTAAAGTGCAATATAATGAGAAGATCGCACTCTCTATACTGTAAGTCAGAAGCAAACCCTCATCAGCAAACACAGATTTGAATAATTGACTTCCATATCATCTGTTTCCTGGTAATTCGCATTTTTGCCAGCTCTTCCCCCTCCAAAGCCTTGTACTGTTTAACGGATAGTACACTCAAACACTGTGCACAAATACAGTCACAATTCCCAGTAAAATGGATATTTTCACAGAGAGACCAGAACAAATGCAGTTTTTGGCAGTAAGGTATGACTGTATGTATCACTGGGTTGGGGCTCGGGGCTACTTATTTAACTAGCCACTTTGTTGCTGCCACTGTCTGGTGTTGGATTATTAGGGTCAGGGTATAAAGGGTCGCTGTCACTAACACAGTACAGTAGCAGCAGCAAGAACTGCCACTGCCGAAAATCATTTCATATTTTTATACAATATAGGAATAGGAGGAAGAAATCATGAAAATAAAACTTTAAAGCACACTTTTCTTTAGTGTTAATCAGCTGGCCTGGTGCATGGTGGATAGAAAGAAAGAAGAACCTTTTACTTGGAGAGGTAGTCAAACTCGAGATAATTTTTTTCATTTTCTCTGGATCCAGAGAACTTAGACGTACGCTGGGTGGGTGGGTCACTGGCCTGGGATGCAGGACTGGTCCAACTTTGTAGCTTAAACTGCTGCTGCAGCGCTGCACTTAAGTAGTACTATTCGTACAGATGCACTGTACTACTAACTTCACTTCAGTTGTTGCTGCTGCTCCGACCCAGTGACAGTCTTTTTTTGTTTTAAATTAATACTCTTCTACACCTCTGACTCTGTTCGTTTGCTGTTGGTCTGCTGTCTGACACAACTATGTGCTGCTGCCTCGGCTGGCTGCTAGCGCTAGTTTAAATCCTATACAGATAAAAAAATGTAAACAGAGTGCAGACAAGCCCCTCAAACCCTCAGCTGAAGTCTGACAATTTGGAGTCTGCCTCACGAAGCTGACATCATGGCGCATGCCCTGCACGTGATGAAGTCAGGAGCAGCTTCCTCAAAAAATTTCAAAAAAAACAACCAGGAAATTCAGGAATTGAAGGGGTCACTTGGGAATTCATGGCACCCTATTATTTTGCCTTCAAAACTGGTAAATACCATGGAATTTGGTACTGTTGAGAGGTATGCCGACATTGTGGAATGCAGGTCGACATCTGGCCCATCCACTTCCCACCACATGGAGGTTCCAAAAAATATAAAGCTCGAGACTAAGCACATTTCTCCTGCCCCTTGGAGCAAACACCTGTTTGACAGGCCTTCTCCTTAGACCTGTTAAATGCCTTTATGGCCCTACGACAGACCTCGGCGCTCTCTCTCCCTTTCCTCCTTCTACTCCTTCAATGAGGACTTCTGAGGAGTTTTTCTCAGATGAGGATGAATCATCAGGAGATGAATACTTGGCTTATTCAGGTCAGATGTCTTCCCCTTTGGGTTATGTCTCACCAGAAGAGGAATCCAATGGCACAGATTCCCCTGGGGAGGATATGTCCTTTGGGGAAACTGTCCTGAAGAGGGAGTTTGTGAGGCTGCTGCCAAGTATCTAACATCCAAAAAGGTACTATGACCTCTTACAGATGGATTCCCCCTCTCCATCTGCTATACCTCCTGTTCTGCTGGCTTTCTTAGATGCCTTTGCAGCTGCTTCTTAATGCCCCAATTCCCAGCCTCCAGCTCCCAAGTGCCCAGATGGATTTTATAAGGTGTCTGAAGACTCCAAATTCCTCTTCAAATGCCCATTTGCAGACCCTGCCACCATTTCAGTCTTTGCAGACAAGGCATCTAAATTGCTGCCTTCAACCTCCTTGCTTCCATCTATCAGATTAGGAGAGTCAAGTCATGGAGAGATTAGGGAAAAAAAGATATGTACCTCTGCTACTCTGGCCTTCAGGGCGATTATTTATCAAACTCGTATGGCCAGATATTCCTTGGTCCTTTTATCAGATGCAGAAAAGATTCTTTGAGTTCCCTGATTCTCCCACCAAGGTTAAGCTCTCCTCCATTCTTAATTCCTCAGCCCAGGTTACCAGGTACTCCATTAAGTGCAGTTATGATGCAGTGGGGCCTCAGCTAGGGGAGTTGCATCTGGGTCTGTCCTGAAGAGCTATTCATGGTTCAGGCTCCAACCTTTGCCTGATGATATTAAAGCAAAGGTCATGGATGCCCCTGTGGACAACAAAGCCTTGTTTGGTACCTCGGCTGCAGAACTGTTTAAATCTTTACAAGAAAAGGCCAAGGAGCTGCTGGATCTAAAACGTATCTTTGTTTCCCCCTGTCCCCAGGTTTCAAAGGAATTATCCTGCCAAAACCACCTTTGTCAGAAAACTCTAGGTCACAATCTTCCAAAGGTAGGAGAGATCCTAGAAAACGACTCCCAACTAAATCTGCCTCTTATACTCCCACCCAGAAGCAGTCTTTTCAGGCTAAGCCCAGATAGTCTGACTACCTGCCTCCAGGCCCATTACTTCCTTTGTCTCTCAGCCTCTCTCTTTTTTCTTTCCTGCTTGGAATCCGATAACCTAGGACTCTTGGGTCCTGTCTATCATCAGACAAGGATATTTCATGGTGTGAAAAACTCTTCCCTCCTTCAAGGACATTCCACAACCTCTGAAAGAACAATTGGAACATTTCCCCTAGGTCATTTCCAGCCTGCTTTCTCAAGGCACTGTTCAGGAAGTATCACCCTGACAAGTTGGAAAAGGATTCTACTCCAGTATGTTCCTGGTTCCCAGGAAGGATGGCCCTTGGAGGCCCATTGTAGATCTTTCCCATCTAAATGCCTTTCTGAAAGTTCCCACTTTTCTTATGCTAACATTACCCACCCTTCTTCCTTTCATTCTTCCCCAGGCCTTTATGGTGTCATTAGACATCAAAAATGCCTAGCTTCATATCCACATTCATGTTCGGTTCAGGAAATTTCTTTGCTTTTCTATTGCTTCCTCACATTTTCAGTTCTGTGCTTTGCCCTTTGGACTGTCTACAGCACCGAGTGTCTTCACAAAATGTTTAGCTCCTCTCTCAGCCTACTGCAGACTGCAGGGAGTACAGATTTTTTCCTTACCTAGATGACCTAGTCCTCCAGGCCTCGTCTCCGGACACCTTTCAGGAGAATCTATCCTTCACGGTGTCTCTTTTGGAGAGTCTAGGTTCACAACTATCAGAAATCTGCCCTGATCCCCTTCCCAAGACCACATTTTCCTGAGCTGCAAGATTTAAACTGACAGGATGCTAGCTTTCTTACCTCCAGAAACTGTCCTCTCCCTAACTTCCTGTTTTCAGGACCACTTGCTCCTCCAATCCATGACTGCCAGGGAGTATCTGTGCCTCTTGTGGTTCATGGCCTCCACGGTCCCCATGCTCCCTTTAGCCAAGTTACACATGAGAAAATTCCAGTGGTTCTTGAGGACAGTTTGGATGCAGCGCTCTCATTATTTGGACTTTGTGAACCCACTCCTACCTTGCATGAAAAGGGAGTTAAACCGGTGGATACTTCAGGTTGCAAGGAACCCAGGTCTTCCCTTACAACCACCTCTTCCCTTTCAGGAACTGTAAACAGATGCTTCAGACTTAGGATGGAGAGCAGCACTGGAATCTTGGAAGGTCAGAGATGTGTCGTCTCCAGGCCAAAAAGGGAGCACATCAATATAAAGGAGATGAGGGCCTTGATTTTTGCCCTCCAAATCTTCAAGCCTATGCTTTCTCCAGGGGTCCTAAGGTGATTCACAGACAATACCATGTTTTTTTGGTATGTCATTAAACAGGGAGGGACAAAGTCTTGCCTTTTGTCCAGACTGGCTTTACAGGCCTGGGAGTTAGCTTTGCAGAGTCAGCTCTCCCTTCAGGCTGTCTACATTCCCTCGACTCAGTCTTGTGGCAGAGACACTTAGGTCCATGACTCAACCCCACAAATGGATGTTACACAGGGATGTGTTTCTGGACATGGTCCATTGATGGGGTATACCAGAGATCTCTCTGCCTCCCCCATGAACAGACAACTTCCCAAATTTTGTGCCAGGGTCCTGCATCCCTTGACATGGAAGGTGGATGCTCTACCTTTCTCTTGGAAGGGGAGGTGTCTGTATGCATCCCCCTCTTCCCACTTTTCCAAAAGGCCCTGCTGAAAATCCAGTGGGAGCAACCAAAAATCTTGCTGGTGACTACCTTTTGGCCAAGACAGCATTGGTTCCCCCTCTTCCTGCATTTAGCCAAGGGCAGTCACCACAAGTTAAACCACAAAAAGGACCTACTCACACAGGACAGTGGAACTCTAGTACATCCACAGGTGTCCACTGCAAATCCAACTCTGTGAGTGACAGGGTTTTGATTCTCTTCAGACACGTTTTGTTTCTGAGCATGTGCGTCAAGTTCTGCAGGAGGCCAGAAAACCCACAATGAGGAAATCCTATGTTTCCAAATGGAAGAGGTTTTCCATCTGGTGTCTCAGGATTTACAACCACTGTTAGGACAAGGTCAGTGGGACATCTACTATATCTGTGTGAATTAATGGAGACTGGTCTGTCTTACTCCTCAGTTAAAGCCCATCTTTCTGCTATCTCTGCATGCCTGCCTATGTCTTGAAGGTTGGAAGTTACTCTTCTTAAAAGGTGTACTTCATATTAGACCACCAAGGAAACCAGTTCCTCCTTCTTGATCTTAATTTTGTGTTAGAGAAACTTACGTGGCCCTCTTTGAGCCAGCAAGTTTCTCTTTGCAACATTGTACCTGGAAAACTGTTCTTCTCGTGGCCATTACTTCTGCCACAAGGGTATTTGAGTTACAAGCTCTGATGTCTTTCTCCCCTTTCACAGCCTTCCATAGGGATAGGGTCTCTTTATGCACTAATCCCACATTTATATCTAAGGTAGTTAATGAGTCGTCTCTCAATTAGTCTGTCAACCTTACAGCCTTTTTCCCTTCTCAGTCCTCCAGTGAGAGGATTCTGCACACCTTTTGATGTGCATAGACAACTCCGATACAATTTAACAAAACCATACCTGTCCATAAGTCTGAATACCTGTTTGTTTCTCATCACCTATGGGCCCTGGGTCAGCCTGTTTCCAAGCAGACTATCTCCTATTGGATTTTAAAAGTTATTTCCTTCTGTTAAATAGCCAATGGAAATAATCTTTCCTCTCTTGTTAGGGCACATTCCACTAGGGCAGTGTCTTCCTCTGGAGCTTTCTTTAAAGGGTTGGGCACTTGTTCTAGCCTGGATGCAGATACCTGGTCTTCTGTTCATACCTTCACGTAACACTATAAACTAGATGCCATTTCAGGGTCCAGGGCTGGTTTTGCTCGAGCTGTTTTGCATGGCTTTGTGGAGAATGTTTCTGCTCCTCTGCCCAATTTTTCCTCTGCATGAGCTTTGGTACTTTCCCTCGTGTTATAAATGCTATAGCATATGAGTAGAAGGACATAGAATAGTGTAAAATCTTACCATAACCATTGATGTCCTTCTCTTCTATAAGCTGCAGTATTACTTCCCTCCTGCCTTCCCCTGATGCTTCCTTGGCCTCTGATGGTATGATCTGAAGTTAATTTTCTTCCTATTCATCACTGATGGGTTCGGTTCTGAGCCCTTGGAACTGAGTCGGCCTTATACCAAGCATGCGTGTGCCAAAAACTCTCAAGCTAAGCTGCTACCCACAATGCCCTTTGCTCAGTTACCTCAAATCTCGTTTGCTGTGCAGCCATATAGCGGCGTTTCATCGAGCTCTCCAGCTAAGTGCTTTTTTCAGATATATTTACTAGTTTGAAAAAGTTTTTTCTCCTTTTATAACTTGTTCTTGTTCTATATTGCTTCAGCTCTACCCACAGGTATTTCTCTCTTACCATTGTTTGTAATTTATTGGTATTTCTACCTTTCTACCTTTACAATGTCTTGTTACCATTGCTGGTATTTGCTTTCTCTCTCCTTCATTTCCTCTTTCCTCTCTCTTCCCTTCTTTTTAGACATCCCAGAACACACTCTTGCCACAAGGGAACTACGGGGTTTAAACACTGCCCTTCTTGCAGTGGTAAACTGCCGAATAATGACCTCCATGAAGAATGTGTATACTGTTTGGGGGTTCCACATTTGTTGGCGAAACCCGTGTGTGATATCTGTGCTAGTTTCAGTCGGCGGACGCTGAATGAACGTTGTAACAAACTTATTTTAAAGGGCCTACTTCACCTTTTTCGGAGGCCATTTCTGAGACGGAGGTCTCACTCCCTCCGGACAAGAAACGTCCTCGATCGGACCCCTCTTCACCAGCTGGTAACAGAGGTAAAGGTCACAAGCACAAGGCCCAAAAGTCCTCTTCTGAACACCGTTCTGCCTTCTCGGTGCCGACTACCACATCGGCTCTAAGCTCGACTCCAGTGAAGTTTACCGAGGTAGCCTCGTCGACGCCCATCCCGGCACTGACCATTACTGCACCGCCTACGGCCTTGGTACCACCCAGTGTAGCGACTTCTTTATCAGCACCAACTTCACCCGTTTAGACTCGGATATCGGTTCCGACAACTACCTCGGGAACCATTCATGTCATCTACCCCTATAGTGGCTTCTGCTCCGAGCCCATTCATGGCTCCGACCATACCTTTATTACCTGTTGCAAAACTGGAATCGATGCCATTCTGTGACACACCATTGACCCGATACTCATCCAGTGTGACCCATTTGCCGGACAAGCCTGCAGCCCCTTTTTGGACCAGCCTGACTCCCCCTCAGGTGCATCGGTGAGATCCACCAGGAGCCTTTCCGAATTGGATGTGGTGAGCCTTTTTGATCAGCTGCTGACTGCTAGGGGAATCTCAAATCCACCTAGACCGTATCCCACTCCTGGCTTTGGGTCCATTTCTCCAGCAACCCCTATGTACTCTCCTCCCTTGGACCGCTCGATTCCAAGGCTCATCTATCAAACTTTTACTAGAGGAATTCCTTCCTCAGCGCCGATAACTCTGCCTGAGGTTCCGAGATCCCTTTGGTTGCCGGTTCCGTCGGAACCCACCTTTCCTCAATCTCATGCTTGGGGGGGTGGAGCCCCTGGTTCCGATGTCTGTTCCGACAGTTGTGTTGGCCCCGACTTCGGATCAGATGGTAACTACCACTCCTAGCTTGATTGAGGCTCCATCCCTGGGGGCGGACCGTCTGGAGCGGGGTGTGACCCCTGTTCTGATTTTGTCTTTTTCGGTTCTGGGCTCCCATTCCTCTTCGGGTGGGCCCGCTTTCCAGGTGATGGAAAGGGAGCTTGCTGCCAGCAGTCCTCCACAGTTGGTTATTCCCCCAGTTCCCTCTGAGCCGCAGCTGTCAAAGGCAACCCCACCCAGGAGACCCCTGTCCAGGGCATTTCACTTTGAGTCTTTTTTGGCTGTTCCCACCGAAGAACCCCCTCGGAAACGGGTGTGTAAGAGGAAACACACAGACTCCCTGGAGAAGTCCCTCATAGAGGATGTGGACTACGATGATGGGGAATGGTCCCCCGGTCGCCCCCTGTCTCCTTTGGGGACATCATGGAAATCTTGAAACAGAGGGGTGACTGCAAGTCCTCAACCCCTTCCTCAGAGGAATCCATATTCCTGCAGGCCTTTCACTCTCGGCCCTCTCCTTTTTGGGTGCCCTCCCTCCCCCGCCGATGAGTTGGTTAAACTCATCGGGCAGCGGGCTTGGAAGAACCCCGACTCCATTGAAGCTATCCTCAGGAGATCAGACAAAGTACTCTCCCCTCCAGAGGATCAACCCCATTAGTCCAGAGTTTTGCCAATGGACACTATGGTGGTGGCGGCTGCCACGAAAAAGGACCTTGCAGATGAGAGTCCTGCTGTTCACCCGCCCAACAGAGAGTCCTGGGCAGTGGACAGGTTCGGGAAGTGAGTCTTTGCATCAGCGACCTTCGCAGTTATGTCTCTGAACTTTCTGGCACATTTTACGAGCCTCCAGAAAGATCTTCTCTCCGAACTCTCCGGAACCCTCACGGGTCAAGAATCGAATGGAGCATGAGATAAAGTTGCCTCCCAACTTGCAACCCTAGAATCCATATCAAATTCATCCGTGAAGTTGCAGTCGCATGCAACCGAAGGAGCAGCTAGAGCTGTGGATGCAGGAGTAGTCATGAGACGTCACACCTGGATGCGCATCTGTGACCTCGCAGACTCCTTCAATTCATCCTTTCTAAATGCCCCTATCGAGCCTTCGGCTCTGTTTGGTGCTAAGGTCAAGGATACACTAGCCAGGTGCGAGCAAGATGGGAAGACCTTGTCTGCCGTTGGCCTACGCTTTTCCAAACCTCAGCGTTCCTTCTCCAGGAATCAGAGGAGCAGAAAGATGTGGCACAAGAAGTCTCAAAGTCCTTTCCGAGACTCACGTGGTGAGAAATCTGACAGAGGCAGAGGAGGTTCCAATAATGGAAGACATCCCTTTCGGGGCAGAGAGGGTCCCCGGAACCAGGACTCCAGAGATTCCTTCTCTGGTAGACCATATCAGCGCTCCTGAGGTGCTGCCCGATTGCTTTCCACTGGAAGCAGTCGGGGCACGTTTCTGTCTGCACCAAGCTGCCTGGCTATCCATTACGAATGATCAGTGGGTGCAGGGAATCATTACCAGAGGCTACCATATTCCACTAATATCCTATCCAAGACCCCTGAAATCCCTTCCCGATGTCCCACCCAGTCAAAGGGAGGAGGCAGCTTCCAAAATACAAAAGCTACTTCAAAAACGAGCCATCCAACAGGTCCCCTCAGATCAGTGCGGATCAGAGTTCTACTCAAGATTCTTTTTGGTGCCTAAGAAAACAGGGGACTGGAGGCCTGTTCTGGATCTCAGTCAACTAAACAAATCAGTAGATGTTAAGTTGTCCAATCTCACCTTCGTTCTTGCTGGATGGGTTCGGAGCCGATCCTCTGCTCTGACTCGGACACTTTCTATAGCTCGAGAGCTCTTTACTGGCTTGAGGCTACCCCTTACCCAGAATGCCCAGCGTCAGCTACCCAGATCTCATTTGCCGCTTGAGCTGCGAGGTTTCATCAGTACTGGCTCAGGCTTAGTATAATTTTTTTCTTTGTTTAAAGTCCAATAATTTACTTGAAACTAGTATTTTTTTCACTGTTTTATTGTAATTTGTGAGTTTATTTAGTCGTAAACCTCTTATCTCGTCCTTTGCTCTGTTTTTTTGTGCTGTGTTGGCCGTCGCCCCTTAGTCGCTAGGCCTTCTGTTTTTCCCTGAACTCGTTTAAGTTAGAGTCCCCCCCCCCCCCCGAAGGACCGCCGTTTAAGTTAGAGGCTGTCCTTTTAAGGTTTTTATCAATATCATTTTTATTATTGTAGTGTCTGTGTGGTACTTCCTTCCTTTTTTCTTAGAATGTCCAAGGAAGTTAAAACCTCAGGGTTCAAAAAGTGCGACTCATGCTGTCAGAAGATGTCTCTGACAGATGGGCGCACTAGTTGTGTGTGTTGCTTGGGGGTTCTGCACCTGCTGGACTCTTGCTCTATTTGTCATGCCTTTAGTCGAAGTGTCCTGCAGGAGTGAAAAAACAAGTTAAACCTACGTGGATTGTTGGAACAGGATTCTCCGGCTAAAGCATGTCAGCCAATGAAATCTTTGAAGTCAGTCAAGCCGTCAGCTCCATGTTCAGAACCGACCTGTGAGCTTGACAGACCAAGTGTGTCGGTGCTCTCTAGCACAGATGAGACTACTCCTCCGTCGGCTCCAACTGTTACCTTGGAGACACAAATAAGCTAGGTCTTCATTGGAGCCGATTCGCTCGGTGCCACAATCACCCTTACTTCAGAGCAAAGCCAGTCATCGCTCATCTTCCCACTCCTCTTGATCCATAAGGTTATCGGATCAGGACATGGAGAGAGTGGTCAGTAGGTTGCTGAAGTCACAGGCCCTTGCAAAAATGCTTTCGAGCCTGCCTCAACAGGCCTCAGCTTCATCCGCTTCGATATCTATTCCTCCTCCGACTATGCTTAGTTTGGAGCCAGAGTCCATGGATGTTCTGATAGTGGTTCCTTCGGCTCTGATTACCTCGGTTCTTCCTTCCATCGAGGTATCTGGGCGCCGAAGCTCTCTTGTCGGCTCCGAGGAGGAAGTGGCATCGGACCCTTGTCCGACCCCGCTCTCCCTCTTGGAGCATCGGCTCAGTTGAGCTCTGCTCCCACATCAGCCTTGGAGCAGGAGCCGTCTTTGTGTCGAGACCATGAAGCTTTTGAGGTCATGCGGAGAGTGCTGTCCCTACAGATGGCCCCACTATCGGTCCCATCGGCTCCGTCCCCTTCTGTGCCTGTGCCAACCTCTGCTCCTCCTCCAGCCCCAAAGCGTAGGGAACCTATGCCCCAAGGTACCCCATTGGGTGAACCCTCTTCTTCCGAAACCTCCCCAGAGCATTCTGAGCAGACTTTCCGGAAGAAAAAAGTGCAAGAGGAAGCACCAAGACTCCCTTGAGTCTGTCACCTCCGATACAGACCTGGATGAATTGGAGGGGTCCCCTAGATCCCCCTCTGAAGGTGTTTCCTTTTCGGACATCCTCGAGATTCTTAGGCAGAGGCGTAGCTGGACTTCCCTAGCCCCCTCCAAGGATGAGTCTGTATACCTAGGCACATTTGGTTGCCGACCTTCCACCTCCTGTGTGTCTCTGCCTTTTTATCCGCTCATGTCCATAGTGTCTCGAAAAGCTTGGTCAGCTCCAGATTCCATGGAACCTGTCCCAAGGAGACCTAATAAATTTATCACAGCTCCCCAAGACAAACAATTCTTGACTAAAGGTGTCCCAGTTGATATGGTGGTAGCAGCAGCCACAAAGAGAGAGTTAGCTGAAACCTCCTCATCTGTCCATCCACCGAATAATGAGTCACATACGATGAACAGATATGGGAAGCGAATGTTTTCATCAGCGACCTTCTCCCTTTGGTCCCTGAACTATCTTTCCCATTTTACTAGACTCCAGAGGGATCCCTAAAAGAGCTTGTAGATACCCTACAAGATCCCACAGCTGAGGGAGCTTCAGCCAAGGTAGCTACCCAGCTGGTGACTTTAAATTCAGTAGTCCACTCCTCCATGAGGCTTATTTCATACGCAGCCGATGGAGCGAGCAGAGCTGCAGGAGCAGGAGTGGCTCTTAGGAGACATTCTTGGCTGCGGCTGTGTCAGTTTGCAGAACCTTTCAGAGCGTCCTTCACCAGTACCCCCTTTGATGGCTCCTCTCTCTTTGGTCCTCAGGTGAAAGACACGCTTACCAGGTGCCAGCAGGAAGGCAAGATTCTGTCTGATGTGGGAGTCTGTTTTTCCACTCCTACCAGACCATACCCAAAGGGTCAGAAGGGTGGAAAGATGTGGTTTTGAGAAGCCCAGGGACCCTTGCCTGATGCACGTGGTGATTTTTCCCCCAGGGACAGAGGGAGAAACGATAACAATCGCAGACGCCACCCTCGTGGCAGAGGGGGTCCGCAAAATCAGGGTGAAAGAGATACGTTCTCTTCCAAACCCTCTCAACATCCCTGAAGGGATGCCCGACTGCTCAACTATGGAGGCAGTCGGGGGAAGGCTTTCATTGTACCCAATCGCCTGGCAAAATATTGCAAAAGACAAATGGGTACTATCCATTATATCCGGAGGTTACAAAATTCCCTTCCATCAACCCTCTTTTGTTTCAAAAAAATCCATCCCTGATGTTCCACCCAATCTAAGGGATCAGTCACCGAAGTTTCAAGACTACTAGGAAAAAGAGCCATCCAGGAAGTCCCCGCAGATCAAGTAGGATCCGGAATTTACTCAAGATTCTTTTTAGTTCCCAAAAAGTCATGGGACTGGAGACCAATGCTGGATCTCAGCAGATTGAACAAATCTGTACAAAAAGAAAAGTTCCGGATGGTAACACTGCAGTCCATTCTCCCCTTTCTGGGTGTGGACAATTGGATGTGTTCCATAGATCTTCAGGATGCATGCTATCATATAAAAATGGACAGATTGTCCAGGAGATTTCTATGCTTCCGGCTAGGGGCCAGCCATTACCAGTTCAGAGCTCTGCCCTTTGGTCTCACCACAGCCCCCAGGGTGTTCACCAAATGCATGGCAGTAGTTACGGCTCACCTGAGACGTCTAGGATTCCAGGTGTTTCCTTATCTAGATAACTGGCTCCTCACTGTTACTACCAGGCAACAACTTATAGAGGCACAAGATTTCACCATAACATCCTGTGCATAACTAGGCATCACAATAAACTTCGAAAAATCTACCTTGTTGCCCTCTCAATCTATTACTTACTTAGGAGCAGAGCTAGACACAAGAAAAATGATTTTAAAATTGCCTCAGGAAAGAGTTTCCATTATCCGGCAACAAGTGTCACTTCTCCTAAGGAGCAAAAGAATTCAAGTCAAATATGCCCTTCAAGCTCTAGGGTCCATGGCAGCAGCCATTCTTCTAGTTCCCTTAGCACGCTTTCACATGAGGATCCTTCAGTGGCTTCTTTTCACACAATGGACCTTCCAGGAATTACCCATGTCTCACATGATGCTAGTAACGGAATTTTGCAAAAGCCCCCTTTCCTGGTGGATGGTCTCCCCACTAGTGACTCAGGGCAGACCTTTCATGGAATCCCATCTGGTTGCCACAGTGACCACGGATGCTTCCCTGATAAGGTTGGGGGGGGCATTATCTAGGGAAGACAGTCCAAGGCACGTGGCAACCTCACGAGTACCACTTGCACATCAACGTCCTGGAGATGAGAGCGGTGCTCCTAGCGTTGCAAGCTCTTCAAGACTCTCTCTGACGGGACTATTGCAATACAGACGGACAACATGTCAGTGGTTTGGTACATCAACAAACAGGGCGGAACCAGGTCTTACCCCTTGTGCCGAGAGGCCCTCAGACTGTGGCAATGGGCGATTTCCTCCCAACGTTTTCTGACAGCAATGCATATCCCTGGGAAGTCCAACGTAGTAGCGGACAGGCTCACCAGGGCTATCCTCATGCCACACGAGTGGTCTCTGAAACAGGAATCCACAAATGGGGCCAGCCTTGCTTGCGATCTCTTTGCTTCTCCCCTCAACAACAAATGCAGCAGCTACTTCTCCCTTGTTCCTCCTCCAGGTCAGACACCCAGGGACGCTCTAGTCCATGATTGGCCTCAGGGACTTCTTTATGCATTTTCCCTCTTCCCCTTAATTCCAAAACCCATTCAGAAAGCAAAATCATTGGGTTGCAAGATGATCCTCATTGCCCCCTATTGGCCTCGACAGATTTGGTTTCCGTTCCTTCACCCCCACCTTCTAGCCCATCCTTGTGTTCTGGACCCAGTGCCGGACCTCTTGATTCATCTGTCAGGCGGGTTACACCAATCCCTCCAATCTCTCAAGCTCACAGCTTGGTTACTCCACTTCCAATCTTAGCCAGGTTCCCCAGTATTTCTCCAGCAGTGCATGATATTATTGTTTCCTCCCATAAGACAACTACAAGGAAAGTTTATGCTAGCAAATGGAAAAGATTCTCTTACTGGGCAGAATCCAGGAATTTAGATCCCTTTACAGATCCTGTACATGAACTTTTGGATTTCTTAGCAGAACTGTTTCGATCTGGTGCACCTGCTGCTACCATCAGAGTACAACTGCCATTTCACATTTTCACATCAGAGTTTTTAACTCAAGTTTAATTTCTCACAAACTCTGTAAGGCCTTCATGAGAGGTACATTTCTACTTAGACCCCCAGTGAAAGAGCCCCTTCCACCTTGGGATCTCAATTTGGTTCTGGCCTCCTTGATACTGCAACCCTTTGAACCAGCAGCATCATGTTCTTTGAAATTTATCTCTTGGAAAACTCTCTTCCTAGTTGCTATTACTTCTGCCAGACATGTTTCAGAACTCCATGCCCTATGTGTTCGCCCTCCATACCTGGTTTTTCACAAAGACAGAGTTTCTCTGAGAACCAACCCATCTTTTCTACCTAAAGTTTGTTCAGAACGCAATTTGAATCAATCCATTGAACTTCCTGTCTTTTTCCCTAATCATTCCAACAAGGCAGAATACAGATTACACCAAATGGATGCGCATAGGCAACTACGTTTCTATCTCCATAGAACTAAAGAGTTGAGAAAATCAGATCAGTTGTTCCTTTCATTTGCCAACAACAAACAAGGCCTTCCAGTTTCTAAAGTAACCTTGTCAAAATGGTCATCAGACACCATTGCCTATACTTGCCATTTGCGAAAAATAGATCTTCCAGTAAGACCAAAAGGTCATTCAACTAGGTCAGTAGCTACTTTGGTAGCTTTTTAATCTAGATTGCCCATAGATTAAATTTGTGCAGCAGCTACTTGGGCAGATCCTCATACATTTATTTCTCATTACAAAGTAGATGTGGTCTCTCGGGGCAGGGCTTCCTTTGGTTCCACGGTTCTGAAGAGTCTGTTCCAATGAGCCACCCAGGATTGAGGTGCTAGGGAACGCTGTCCCATCCAGCAAGAATGAAGGCGAGATTGGACAACTTAACATAAAGAAGTTATGTACCTACCATAACGTTCCATGTTAGTTGTCCTTTATCTCGCCTTCCTTCTTACGTCCCTCCCTCCTTTCCCCTTCTTTGAGGATTGAGAAGAGTTTTTCAATGGTTTCACTGGCTAACTTGTTTTGTTCTTAGTTGCTTCCCAAGCAAACCATGACAATTTACTGTATATCCAGGTTTAATAATAATGGATTATCTTCAATGATTATGTCTAGTGTGAGCTTCTCAGACGAGATCTGGGTAGCTGACGCTGGGCATTCTGGGATAAGGGGTAGCCTTGAGCCAGTAAAGAGCTCTTGAGCTATAGAAAGTGGCCGAGTTGGAGCTGAGGATCCAGCAAGAAGGAAGGCGAGATGGACAACTAACATGGAACATTATGGTAGGGACATAACTTCTTTTTCAGACCAAGTTCCGCATGATCACGATTCAATCCATCCTACCCTTTCTGCGGGAGGGTGTGTGGATGTGCTCATTAGATCTCCGGGATGCGTATTACCATATCAAGATGGACAAGTGCTCCAGGAGCTTCCTTCGCTTCCGGTTGGGAGCCAGTCACTGTCGATTCAGAGCGCTGCCTTTTGGTCTCTTGATGGCCCCCAGAGTGTTCTCAAAATGTCTTGCAGTGGTAACAGCTCATCTGAGACTTCAAGGATTCCAGTTGTTTCCATACCTAGACGATTGGCTCCTCTCCGCCCCACCAAGCGTCTTCTGGTCAGAGCCCACCGCTACACATTGGCTCTAGCAGAGTCATTAGGCATCACAATACACTGGCAGAAATCAAACCTTCAACCATCACAACATCTGGAATTCATAGGGGCAGTATTCAACACGCAGTCAAGCCAAATCTCACTTCTCCACAGGCTTCAGAGACTCAGGGCACAAGTACAGGTGATACTCTGTCAAAGCAAGGTGTCTGCAAGGGAGATTCTTCAAGCCTTTGGGATCTATGGCTGCAACCATCCCCATAGTCCCCTTAGCCAGACTACACATGAGATTACTACAATGGCTCCTTCAGGCCCAGTGGATACCCATCCTCCACCCCCTGAGCTCAAAGATTCTCATCACCAACATTTGCAAACATGATCTCCTCTGGTGGATGAGTACAGACGAAAATCTATGGTGTCCTCCCTTCCAGGTTCCACAGCCCAGCGCCACGGTGACCACAGATGCTTCCCTGATGGAGTGGGGGGGGGGCAATTGCAGGGAAAGTCAGTCCAAGGCACGTGGTCCGATGTAGAGTTCAGTTTGCATATCAGTGTCCTGGAGTTAAGAGCGGTGCTGTTGGGGTTGCAAACATTTCACCCGCTTCTTCCATCCTGAACGATTGCTGTCCAGTCGGACAACATGTACGTTGTCTGGTACATAAACTGGGAAGGACCAAGTCTTACCCCCTTTGTCGCGAAGCCATGAGAATCTGGCAGTGGGCGATAGCTTCCAACTGCATCCTGATCGCAGTGCATATCCCGGGGAGCTCCAACGTGATCGCAGACAGACTGAGCAGATGCATCCTTCATCCCCACGAGTGGTCTCTCAACCCGAGTGTGGCGATGGAAATTTTCAGTCGCTGGGGCCAGCCATGCTGCGACTTTTTCGCCTCCCCTTCAAATGCAAAATGCAGCAGCTACTTGGTCCTCTTTCCCCCTCTCGGGGAGTCACCGAGAGACACTCCTAGTACACGATTGGCCCACAGGGTCTCCTTTATGCTTACCCTCTGACTGCTTTGATCCCCCTCTATCTGCGGAAGGTAATTTGGTTGAGAAGCAAAGTGATCCTCATTGCTCCATTTTGGCCTCGTCAGGTGTGGTTTCCCTTCCTCCGACCTCATCTTTTACGACCTCCTTGGATCCTAGACACTCGTCAGGAACTAATTTTTCACCCGCAAAGGCTGACTCCTCCGAATCTGTCCACCCTCAAGCTGACAGCTCGGGTTCTCCACTTCTGTTAGTTGCCAGGCAAGAAACCCTTTCTTCACCTGTTCGGGGTATTATTTTGGCTTCTCATAAACCATCCACCAGAAAACTTTACAAGGATAAATGGAAAAGATTCTCTATTTGGTCATGTAATCAGGAGCTACACCTGTTCGCAGCCCCCATGGCCACTATTCTTCATTATTTGGCTGAGCTGTTCGACAAAGATGCCTCGGCTTCTACCATCTGAGTCCATCTAGCAGCTATTTCCAACTTCCATAACTGGTCTGAAGGAGTACCACTCATCTCCTCTCATCTTTGCAAGACCTAACTCAAGGGTATTTTTCACAGCAGGCCTCCCATCAGACAGCCGGTGGAGGCATGGAATTTGTCCTAGGTTCTGCAGGCTCTCTCCTGCCACCGTTTGAGCCGGCTGCCACCTGTGATCTAAAATTCTTACCATGGGAATCCTTATTCCTGGTGGATATAACTTCAGCAAGACGAATTTCTGAATTACAAGCATTATGTATCAAGAGCCCTTATCTGATCTTTCATAAGGACAGAGTATCACTTCAAATTAACCCATCCTTTCTCCCCAAAGTGGTTTCTGACTTTTCAATTAACCAGTCCATTGAACTCCCTGTGTTTTTCCCAAATTACTCTAACAAGGGAGAATACTGCCTGCATTCCCTGGATGTTCATAGACAATTGCGCTTTTATCTGGACAGAACTAAATCATTTCGCAAGTCAGACCAGCTTTTCATTTCTTTTGCGGGCCCTAGAATGGGAGGTGCAGTATCAAAGGTTACTTTGTCTAAATGGCTCAGGGATTGCATTGCCTTCACATGTTACTTACCGAGGGATCTAAGCCTGGCCAAATCAAAGCTCACTCAGCTAGGGCTATTGCAGTATCTATTGCCTTCCACTCTAGGGCCTCCGTGGATGACATTTGTGCAGCTGCCATTTGGGCTAAGCACCACACTTTTATCAAGCATTACAAATTGGACCTGATCTCCAGGGGAAGAGCGGCTTTTGATTCAATGGTTCTCAGGGATGTTCATCCATAAGGGCCACCCAGGTTCTCCAAGTAGCTGGGTCCCATCAGTGATGAATAGGAAGAAGATTAACAAGTTCAGATAAAGAAGTATGTCTTACCATAATGTTCCGTCTGAGTTATTGATCTTCTTCAAGTCATCCTCCCACCCTCCCACCGACCCCCTCCTAAGGTTCCTGGCGGATCTTCTGGGTCTTTGGGGTGCATTAGGGTTTCTGCGCAGAGATGGCCTCTGACTTATTCTTTCTCTATATGTTGCATGCAAACTCGATCTGAGGTAACTGAGCAAAGGGCATTGTGGGTAGCAGCTTAGCTTGAGAGTTTTTTGTGCACGCTAGCTTGGTATAAGGCAGACTCGATTCCGAGGGCTCAGAACCAAACCCATCAGTGATGACTGGAAGAAGATAACAACTCAGATGGAACGTTATGGTAAGACGTAACTTCTTTTTTTCCTCACCTGAGATCAGGGAGGTGCTTTTGCGGCATTCATTTCTGAGGTTTGTACGTGCTGACGTCTGCTTTATACCCGATGTCCCTTTATGGCCAGCATACGTCTGTGCGGTGGTGCACCTACCTCAAAGTAGCTTTAGACTTGTATACTGGCCGGACGTATGAGTCAGCCGGGGGTGGACTCCATATTATAAGTACTGCAGCATATAGAAGAGAAGGACATCCTATGGTTGTAAGATTTTACACAACCATTGTTTCTTACCCAGCTTCAGGCCACGATAACTGTGGATGTTTATGTTCTTGGGTGGGTATGGGGCATTTCAAGGGGAAGACTGTCCAAGGTGGTAGTTTGAGGAATGAGGCGAGTCTTCACTTCAGTGTCTTTGAAATGAGTGGTCCTCCTAGAGTTGCATGGATTTCAGGACTTCTTGACCAAGGGATCATAGGAAGTTACTAGGCTATTGGCCCTGAGGCCCTTATAAGCCTAGCCAGGACTTTAGCCCATGCATAGACAAGTCAGCACCCGATGCCCCTGTCCAGCAGGGAGACTGGTAGAATCCCAGGAATGTATTTTCTATTTCCCATCAAGTTGTCCAGATTGTGCTTAAAAAGGGGTAAAGAGGTACTCTGCTTGATGTGTTGAGGAAGGCTATTCCATAGATGGGGGGGGGAGTCTGTGGGAAACAAATCTGTCCCACCAGCAAGTCCTATTGATGTCACAGACCAGGTTGAGGCTGTGTGCGCGGGTTATTTGAGTAGAGCTTGACTTGCGGATATGCAGCAGTCCCATCAAGGTGGGGTCCAAGATCTCCTTGTATGCCAGAGGTCACCTCTGAGGAGTCTGTATGAAACAGAGTAGAGGGATAGGGCTTTTAGCCGATTTGTCTATGGTAGATTTTTGAGGCCCTGGATTCTCCTGTTGAGGAACCTCTGTGGTCTCTCCAGCTGCTGCATGTGCTTTGCGAGGTACATGCCGAATGGGGTGTTGTACTTAATAATGGGCCCTGTAAGGGAAGAATACAGAGATGTTATGACCTTGTCCGTGGATGAGATACCCTTACTTATGAGATGGGCCATGTAGAAAGCTTTCCGTACAATGGAAGCAACATGGTGGTCAAAAGTCAGGCTGCTATCAACCTGGGTGCCTAAATCCCTCACAACTGACTGCGTGCTTACAACATTGTTATTAATGTGATAATTTGTGGAGACATCTCTCCCTAAAGCTTGAGGCCATGTTACTGGTACCAGTCATTTGTTTGGGTGACACCCTCTTGGAGGATGTCCATGTCACTAGGGGAACTGATGACTGCTCCCAACTTGCAGTCATCTGCAAACTTAGTCACTCATAGCCCACTGGTTTTGTCCTATACCTCAGAAACATATATCCCAAATAACAGAGGCCCCAAGACCGAACCCTGGAGTACGCCACTCCTATATGGGTCTGCTGCTTGAGATGGTTTCCCCTATTTTGTTATAAAACATAAGTTTTATTTCCGTACAGCCTGACAGCACTTCTGTGGTGTGTTTCTAAAGAAAGAATAGGGATCTCTATCCTATCCCCTGCATCAAGAGGTCATGAGGGTTTGGCAGTGGGCAATGTCTTCTCAACAGTTTACCACAATGCTTCTCCTGAGGAGATGCAACACCCTGGTGGACAGCTGGAATATTCACATTTTTCTACCTCATGAATGATCTGTAAATCCAAATATAGCAGAGCATATTTTCTGCCACTGGCGTGCACCCCCTGCATGATCTTTGCTTCCCTATCCAATACTGCTCTAGCAGTATTTATGCCCTGATCCCTTTGGAGGGGCAGTCACCAAGGGGAGCACTCCTGCAAGTGTGGCCCCCAGCTCTCCTCTATATCTTTTCCCTGATGTTCTTGATAATAAAGTTTCTTTAGAAGGCAGCCCATTGCAGAGCAAGTGTCATGCTCCATTCTTGCCATAACAGGTTTGGTTCCCCTTTTTTTGTCCACATCATCATCTTCTTGTTTCAACAGAAGGATGTATGGAGGCTGCATGCCATTTTTTTCTTTTCTTTTCTTTTCTGAAGCAGGATTTCATGAGTGCTTTATTTGTTTTTCCTCAGTTCTAGTCCTTCATAAAATTCCTTCTTAAAGGGAAACTGTGGTTGCCATTTGCCCTATCTTGGCCAAGACAGCCTGTGATTTTTCTACTTTCAACTCTACCTGCAGCGGACAGGACAGTAACACAACAGCAAGGCAGAATTCATACTTTCATCTTGAAGTTGCTTGTTCTTGGCTTGGAGACTAAAATATTAATTCATGCTAAGGATTCAGAATGAAGCCAAAAGGTTCTTTACCAGGAAAACTTGCATTTAAAACTGAGAGGTTATGCTTTCACCAGGGGTTTTAAGAGAGAGAGCCCCAGCTATGGACTAGGAGTTTAGTTAATGGCTGGAGAGCATGTCAGAGCAAGTAGAGGATAGGCATGCCCATCCTATGTCTTTTTGTGGGAGAGGAATGCCCATGGGCACATGCATGTTGGCCACATTTTCCCAGAAGAGATCAAGGGAAACTATTTAGTGACTCCTATTTATTTGTTGGGGGGTTGTACAGTAATGATGGCTATTGTATATCACAGCCAAGGGCTGTCACTCTCGGGCTCAGGGTGTAGGGCTTTGTAAGAAAAATTAGACCTTGTCTGATGAGCCCCCCACCCCCAAGTATCAGAATGGTAGAGTTTCTGTTGGATACTTTGTGTTTTCACAGACAGAGAATATGTGAGCAGGTTGTCTCCTTTAAGAAGAGAAGGCTTTGCCTCTTACAGGCCAGACACGGTCATAGTGACTGGTTCAATGTGTTGCTTTTTTGTTGTTATAAGTGCTGAAACACTTCTACATGAGCTTTAGCTTCAGAAATATTTCCAGAATGTATTGAAGATAGCAGCATGCTCTTCTATACATATTTCAACATATAACACTAAATAAGAAGCTGTTTGTAAGGTCCTGGCAAGCTTTTGCATAGAAGTGCTACAGGAAGTAATTATCTGTTTACCACTCTGTGGCCACCTGTTATGCTTTGTAGTTCTATCCAGGTGTTATGTTTTATTACTATAGTGATCCTTCACACAGCTGTACTAACTGTGGGATGTACTCACATTAACAGTTGGCGTTTGAGAAGTCACTGTAGTAATAAAGCTACTTTTACTCGTTTTTTGGATAGATTATCCCATGCTAATGCACTCCTGAATTAAGGGCAGGTTAATTGTTTGAGGGTTGAAGGCTCCTCACAGCTCCAGGGTTGTCGTCTTTGTGGTGTTTGCATGTTCTCCTGGCATACTGGTTGCCTCCCAACTTTCAAAAACATGCTTCTGTAATGCTTGAGAAGGGACAGAGAAGTACCAGTTCATGTGCCCATTAATTAAATACATTATTGTATTACAGTTTTTACAAGTATAATAACTAGAATGTGGTTCACCGGTTTGACACATTAAGTGTCAAAATATTTGTGTGGAGTTCGTCTACTACAAGTGCACACATCCTGGAACCTTCTCAGCCTTGTAGAACTGAAGGAGGCATATGCCATGTAGGTTATGTACAGAGATTACTCACGCTGTTGAACATCAGTGTCGCCAAGACCGCAGTTGACCTTTGTAGAGAATCAAAGGGATGCATGGCTAAGCTTAAAAAGACCCTTGTGGTCGGCCTAGGCAAAACTTATGAACCTGTAAAAGGCAACTAGGTAAATTGGCTGGATCATTCTAGCTTTGCTGTTATCCTTGGCTCTTGCCTTGGCCTGTCCTTGAAGATCTGTTATAATAGGTATTTCATACAAATATATTTGAGAGAATCTCTTCCCTTAGCTGTGCATTCACACATTCAACAGTGGCCAGGAGCTCAATCTTGTAGACAGGCAAAATGGTAGAAGCCATTGTTCAACACTGCTGCAAGCTTTGCAAGCTCACAGCATTGCAAGTGAGATTTTGTTTTGGAATCTTTAAGGCTGTAGGCACCCTCCCAAGCACGCACAGATTTCCTTGTTTCATTTATTTGAGTCATAAAATGCAGCCAGTCTGGGTTATTTTTCCTTGTACTGAATTTGGAAGCATCCATTACTTATTGAAAGGCTCTTCACTTAGGCCATCTTGTTCCTCAGTAGCTCTAATTAGAGTGTTTGTCTTTTGTCCTTTGGCAACATAAAATCCAAACCAAAGGGTAAAAAGGACGCCCAGACATATACTGTTCAGTAAAAAACTGCAAAACAAACTAGCTAAGCTAGAGTTTTGACTGTGATACTTTAGACATGTGGTAGTGGGAGGCCCAAGTAATATATGCAGAATAACCCCTTATAGTCATCAGTTGGAGTATTTTGCAGTCACATTGATGTTTGGCGTCATCTGGTTTTAAAACCTTATGTTTCTAATGAATAGTCAAACCATCCACTTATGCTGTGCTGATGAGGTCAGTAAAAAGGCCGAAACATATATGCCCACAACTAGTGGGGTTTGGCTTTATTGGCCTGAATATATCTATAAAGACTTGAAAAGGAAAATGTTTTGGGTATCAGAGGCCATACTGTTGAAACATTTAATATGCCTAAGGCATCATTTGCATGTGTCCCATGAACCTCCATTACATGAGGTTTAAGGTATCATGCAGTGAAAACTCTAGCTTGTCTGTAATAGGGCACACATTTAACCATGCACATTTAATCATGTAAATGTGTCTGTATTCCTAAGCTTTGTTCTCATTTGCAGTGACCTGGTGCATGGTACAAGTCACATACCACAGCCCTGTGCCATTCATAAATAGATTCCTGTGATGTGGAGAGTAGTAGCATATACCCTGTTGTGTACCTGGAGGAGTCCAGGTTCACATCCTGCAGGTTCACAGTAGATGTGCAAGTGAGAGGGATTGCAGTGTTCTTCAATTCATTAATGTCATTGCAGAGAAGAGACAGCAGGGAAGAAGGTTATTTATGTAAGGCCAGCTGCAGGCCATCTGATAAAATTGAACATTTTTCCCCTCATTGCCCAGGAGATTGAACAATGTGATCATCTCAGTGTGCCTGAGCATCAGGTATACTTTGCAAGCACTGTATACAGGACTATTTGAAATTAACGTTTGTACTGTGCCATGCTGTAACTGCAAATCATTTAAACATGCCTACAAAACCTAACTCTAACTCCCATCTCCCAAAAAGACACTACATGAACTCTTATAGTGGGAGCTCCCTCTTGACCAGATCTCTTCATTGTGCCAGTATATGAAGTCATCTCATACAAAATGGCTAGAATGAGAGGCAGTAATTTATAAATTGTTCTTTTCTGGGATTGCAGCACAGGCAGAGCTTAATGGTATGCAGACTGTCTCGGCCAACAACAGTACACTGATGTTTATGTATGCTGTATCTTTGTCATAAATTACAGAAAGGAACTAAACAGTAATGACTGAAAAGTAAACTGGGAGGACATTGACAGGTGTCATGGTAGATGCAGGTGTGTGTGTGTGTGTGTGTGTGTGTGGGCGTGTGTGTGTGTGTGTGTGTGTGTGTGTGTGTGTGGGCGTGTGTGGGCGTGTGTGGGCGTGTGTGGGCGTGTGTGTGTGTGGGCGTGTGTGTGTGCGGGCGTGTGTGTGTGTGGGCGTGCGCACTTGTCTATCTGCCTTGTATGTAATCTGTTTAGACATGTACAGTGTACTATGGATGTATCCGAGACGAGGAGGGGAGTAAAAGCCATGTGAAGGAGCTAGTAGAGGTAGTACCACTGTAGTTGTGGGTTGTCTTGAAACTTTAGTTGCATATTTTCAGAAGGATCTGTACACCCATCCTCGAAGAGGGTAAATTATTGTTGAGGGATATTGCATCAGATGTAACTGTTATTAAGCTTGCAGTTGTTAGAGAGGAAGTTTAATTGCATGGGAGTCCATTCTGGTAAAGGGAATCGGTGGACACCTTTTTGGGTGCTGCAGATGGGGGGTAGGCAGAAGACAATTTTTGAAGATGTCCTGGTGATTTCCTAGCAGGAAATTACTTTTGTCTTGTATACATGTAGTTGAACATAGTCAGGTAGAGAGAACCAAGTGGGGAAGGTGTAAAGGAGAGATTCAGCCAGATCTCAAACTTCCAGTTGAGGTTGGTGTTATGATTAGTTAGAGAGAAGTAGGTAATAATGGCAGGTTTGTACTATTATAACCTTACTTGGAATGTTTTTCTGTTTACAGTATCTGCTGTACTTTGCATATATATAGATGCAGTAGAAAGGTAATTCCCAGATTTGATATCCATGAAAACAAAATTTCTTTTTTTTTTTTTTTGCTAATTATAAATTAGTGTCCCTGCTCATTAGTGATCCCCAGTGTAGTGAGATTAAAAATGTATTAAAAAAAAAAAAGGTAAGCTGTAAATCAAGTTCAAGGTTGTGGTACCTTTAATGTTCCTTTCACCTCAAAACCCAATAATTTGAAGTTAATGCAAGTTTCAGGGTTGTGGGTGATACACCTTCCCCATGCGAGAGTGGTGAAGAATTCCTGCAGAAATGCTTTAATATCATTATAGCAAGTTTTGAAATGCACATTTCTGTGCTTGTCTCGCATGTTTTATAGTTGTGGGAAACTTTGAGATTTTACAGTTCATTAGGGAGGCATTTCACTGAGCAGTGGAAGCTAATGAGTGTATTCATAGTAGAGCCAGATTGTGTTTAGTCATTGAGAAACATGTTTTAAGAAGAGCTGTAGTTAGTCACACTGCAAATAAAAAGTTGTTAAAGTAAGCAACAGCCTGATTTAGCAGTGTCTGTGTGTATCATGGGGGATGAGGGGTGGATGTTGTGTACTTTTTGAAGTTAATTTTCCAATAGTTAGTGACTTTTTTTTTGTGTTAAGCTGCACATCTCTACTTGGCATTGGCCTTTTAAGTTTAAGTAAGAATGTGACCTTTGGTACCACTGAGCATGATCTCTGTGAACCCGAAGGAGAGGAACCCAGGCCACGCTTGTGTCTCCCCAAAATCCCCAGCAGATAAGCCTGATACTTCACTTGTTTTTGAGCAGCAGACTGTATTAGGTTTAATGAATGCAGTCAGCTTTCACTTGTGCAGTTGTAGCTCATATCATACTTAGATGTTCTTCGTGTTTCACTGTTGCAGTCCTCACACTTGGGTTATCCTGCCAGTGGTAGCTCTCAGTTGGCCCATATACCAGAGGCTTAGTATTTCTGTGTCGGTTGCTGTCGCTTCATGACTGACGTCAAGTTGTCAGTGGTATGAAAACAGGCAGCCGACGCCATTACATCAGTCTTTCTCGCCGAGGAGCCCAAAGCAGAAGCAGTTTGCACGAGTGCCGGTTGGCCGCTACCTGAGTTTCATTTCTGAATTGAAGTTGAAGTCTTCTAAAGCTAAGTACCCCATTGGGGATCCTTTTTTCTTGCTCTAACTGATGTCAGAAAAAGTTAACAATTGTCTTGCCTGTGGAAAGCAAATACCACACCGAGACTTTCATTCTTACTGCATCACCTGTTTAGGCCCAGACCACGATGTCCCTCCCTGTCGCTTTTGTGCTTTGTTCAATGCCAGAACTATATGCTGTTGGGCCCGTATTGTAGCTGGATATTTTCTGTCTCAGTCCTCTAACTCCGATATGGCTTTGGTAAGCCATCTGCCGACCAATCTTCAGAAAAAACGTAAGGATAGACAGAGACAGACTGCACAGGTCCAAAACTGCTGGCGACGCTTCCGTTAAGCTAGTCATCAGTTCTCCGGTCCTCAGTGAGGCGCTTTCGCAGCCCCTGATGCCTGCTTCTGTGGATTCGCAGGCCGCTACCTAGACCCTTTCGGAGTCCAGTATGCCGCGAGACTCTTCTTAGACTAAGGATCCTGTGGATGTCTCTACCTTGGGTGGGTCCGGAGCTGCTGAGCAGGCACCGGCTTCCGAGGAAGTACTCTGCACTACCGATACTCGACTCAGACCGACTTCTTTCACGTCTTCAGTTCTTTCAAACAACGAGTTTCTAAGGCCCAGGGTACGAACCACACCCAAAAAAACAATGACCCAAGCGCAGGCACGTGCTTCCTTGCCTCATTCTCAAGTGCTTAAAATGGCAGAAGACCTTATAATGCTTGTTAGGGGAAGCCAGGCTACCCCTTCCAAGAGAAAGAGACTTGTCCCCAGTAGTTTTTTATGAAGATGAGTCCAATGTTAGTGATGCATCTAAATATGAAGATATGTGACCCCACTGATGCAGAAGAATCCATCCCTTTAGCCTCTCCACCCGAGGACTTTTAGTTTGGGGAAACCCTACATACTTTAAAGGAGCATTTCCAATGGGAATGTCAGGACTATCCTCAGTCAAAAAAGAGACTCAGAGAATTCTTAGATCTTCCACAGCATAGACCTCTGGCCATTTCTCCTGTCCTGGATGTTATGGATGATGTTTTTATGGAATCCAGTCTGACCCCTGACACCCTCCCTCCTGCTTCCAGGAAACCTGACCGGTATTATAAAGTCCATGACTCTCACAAATTTATTTTCAAAAATCCTACTGCTGACCCCAAGGTCATCTCTCAAGGACCTAAAGAATCAAAGCAACTTCAGCTAAGAATCCCACCCCCTCAGATAGGGATTCCTGAGCATTAGACAGATGGGGTAAAAAAGTATGCACCTCTGCTATTCTTGCTATTAGAGCATTAAATTGTCAGTTCCACATGCTGAAATATCAGCAACATGCCATGGAACTCCTCAAACAAAAAATATCCTCTCTTCCTGCTTGTGCAGAAAATAGAGTTACAAGAGTTGATGCATTCTGCAAGTCAAGTAACTAAGCACACCTTACAAATGTGGTTTTGACACCCTAGAAGCATCTTGCAGGGCAGCAGTCACTGGTTCTGTCTTTAGAAGGCATGCTTGGCTTAAGAAATAGACCTTGCCAGACCATGTCAAATCCAAATTATTGGACGCACCCTTGCACAAAGACAACTTCTTTGGCACCAACGCAGAAGAGGTCTTAAAAAAGATGTAAGAAAAAATCTATGCAGACAGAGTTCTTACAGGTCCAGCCACTGAGATTCAGTAGGGATTGCCTCTCCAAGCACTGGTCCTTTCCTGCCCCCTCCTGGCCAGCTCAGCCCAGACCCAGGGGAGGCAGACCCCCCAGACAACAGCCCCAGGGAATGCAGAGATCTAAGCAATGGAGTTCCTCCTCTTCAAAATCAGGGAGTGCAAAGCCAACCCCTTATGGTAAGAACTCACAATGACGTTTCACTTCCACCCCCTCCCTCTGCCCACCTGCTCGTGCCCTTAGGAGGAAAACTCTCCTTCCACGCAAGTAACTGGGCCACCATTAGCAACGACTGCTGGGTCCTCAACATAGTGTCCCAGGGATACAAATTTTATTTCCACACACTGCCAACCCAAGAAGGGTTCTCAGATCTTCCCCCAAACCATTGGGCAGAGGCCAAAAAGCAAGTCCTTTAACTGCTTTCCATGAGGGCAATAGAGTATGTTCCTGCAGAACAGATAGGCCAAGGTTTCTACTCCAGACTCTTCCTGGTACCCAGAAAAGAGGGCACGTGGTGCCCCATCCTCGATCTATCCATTCTAAACACCTTTCTGGTGATACCAAAATTCTAAATGCTCACCCTCCAGCAGCTTCTACCTATGCTTTCCAAGGATGCTTGGTTAGACACCCTAGACCTAAAAGAGCCTACCTACACATCCCATTCAGGGAGTCATGCAGGAAATACCTACGTTTCAGGGCAGGGTCAATGCGCTTTCAGTACTCTGCGCTTCCCTTTGGCTTATCTACTGCTCCCAGAGTTTTCACAAAATGTCTGGCTCCCGCCATTGCTTTTTGCAGACAAAGAAATATTCAAATTTACCCATACTTAGACGACTGCCTGATTCAGACAGACAGGAAAAGCTGCTACAGCACCTGACCTTTGTAAAGGACCTACTGACCACCCTGGGGTGTACTATCAACGAAAATAAATCAAAATTAGTCCCCACACAAAAAATTGTATTCCTGGGAGCAAGCTTGGACACAGCATCCCAGATGGCATTCCTTAATCCACAAAAACAAGCCTACCTGACAGCCTACTTTTCTCAGCTAATCATCAGGACACAGCTATCCGCAAGGAAAATCCTGCAAGCTCTAGGGTTCATGGCTTCTTGCATTCTACTCATTCCATATGCTAGACTGCATATGAGGAAACTACAGTGGTACCTAAAAAGCCTTTGGTGTCAGCACTCTCAAGACCTGGAAACTCTTATACGAATGATACCTTGTCTAAGGAAAGATTTTCTTTGGTGGGAAGCAGCATGCTACCACAACAAGGGACTTCCCTTCTCACAACCCAACGCCGTCCAGATTCTCACCACAGACTCATCAGATTATGCCTGGGGGACTCACCTGGATGGCAGGTGCATTCAGGGCCAATGGAGCCCAAATCAAATACATCTGCACATCAACCAAAAAGAGATGTTAGCTGTTCAGCACACCCTGACAGCTTTCAGACCGTTGCTCTCCTTGGGGGCTCTACTGATCAAAACAGACAACATCACAGTGATGTGGTATATCAACAAGCAAGGAGGGACTCACTCTTATTCTCTGTGCAGGCTCGCCATGACCCTTTGGCACACGGCCTCAGCCATGCAACTACACCTGTTAGCACAAGTCCTGCCAGGCTCCCTAAACTCTCTGGCAGACAACTTAAGCAGAAACCTGCTAGATCCACACGAGTGGCAGCTAGACCACGGAACTTTCACCCTTGTAACCCAGAAATAGGGCACCCCGAAGATTGACCTCTCTGCCTCCCTTTCCAATCAGCTCAACAAATTCTGCACCAGGGAACCTCACAGCAAGGCCTGGAAAGTGGATGCTCTATCCTTCCAGTGGGTAAACCTCTCGGTCTATGCATTACCCCCTCTACAACTCATTTCAAGGGTATTGCTCAAAATAAGGGAAGAAAACCTGAGGACAATCCTGATTGCCCCAGACTGGCCATGACAGCACTGGTACCCACTGCTGCACAGCCTGTCACCCGTGCCACCATGGCACCTACCTCAGATCCCAACACTCCTGATTCAGAGGAATGGAGAATACTTGCATCCCCAATTGCAGACCCTCAACCTGGCAGCCTGGCTTATTCCCTGACCTCTCCTCAAGCTGCCAGTCTAAGCGAACAAGTTCTAGATGTTATACGTGAGGCCAGACGCCCCAACACTAGAAAATCTTAAGCTAAGTGGAAAAGGTTTTGCACCTAGATACAGACTAAGGGAGCCGGAATGGAACAGCCCTCCCTACCTCTCATCCTGGATTACCTGGCAGACCTATTATACAGGGGTCTGTTCTTCTCTTCTGTTAAAGTTCATGCTTCAGCCATCTCTACTCATTTCAGCACAGAGCCACCTCTTTTCTCACACCCTCTCATCAAGCAGTTCCTAAGAGGGCCTAACAACTTGAGGCCACACAGAAGAGCTCCTACCCCAGCTTGGGACCTTAACTTTGTGTTGGAAAAGCTTACCCTGCCTCCATTTGAACCTGCAGCTTCAGCAGAGCTAAAAATTCCTCTCTTGGAAGACAGCCTTGCTTCTGGCCATCACTTTATTTACAAGAGTATCAGAGCTACAAGCACTTATGGCTGTAGACACCTTTATCATTTTCCATGCTAACAGGGTCTACCTCAGGACTAACCCATCCTTCATGCCTAAAGTGGTGTCCAGTGTGGCTCTAAACCAGTCCATTCATTTGCCCACCTTTTTCCCTAACCCACAGAACAAGGGGGAAAGGATTCTGCACTCTCTAGATGTGCACAGACAGCTCAGATTCTACATGGACTAGACTAAATCTTTTAGAAAAACTGATCAATTGCTAGTCAGCTTTGCTGCAGGGGCAAGAGGGCAAGGTCATATCCAAACAGTCTCCAAATGGATAGCACACTGCATCCATTTCTGCTACAAACAGCATGGGAAACCACCCCCAAAGGGGTTCAGGACACATTCCACCAGAGCAACCTCCACTTCTGCAGCTTTTCTCAGAGGGGTCCCCACCAGGGACATCCTGGAGGCTGCAACATGGACATCTGTTCATACCTTCACCAAGCATTACCACCAGCCTATCTTCTACAAATCAAAGGCAGGTTTTGCCACCACAGTCCTGCAGGGCATCCTAGCCAGCCCCCAGTCTTCTTGACTACCTCCACCCTTTTCTACAGCTTTGGGAATCAACCCAAATGTGATGACTGCAGCAGTGAAAATGAAGAACATAGTACAGTTGTGTACACTTACCATAAATGTAGATGTTCGAGTGTATTCACTGTTGCAGTCCTGGTTTCCCTCCCTCCATCCCCCTTGTCTATCTCTCTCTCTCTCTCTCCTTACAAGGAATTTTTGGTATTTACTTTCTACTGTTGGTGTTCTTCCACCATAACTTAGCTCCCTATTGGGGTTTCCTGACATTTAGGGCAAGAAAAACTGATGTAATGGCGTCAGCTGCCTGTTTTTATACCAGTGATGACCTGACGTCAGTCCTGGAGCGACAGCAACTGACGCAGAAATACTAAGCCTCTGGTATTCAGGCCTACTGAGGGCTACCCCTGGCAGGATAACCCAAATGTGATTCTGAAATTCTTAATTTCTGTTCATGAATTTGAAATTCTGATTGTTTTTCACATGCTGCTGATTAGTTTAGTTTTTGTGTAGTCACAGTGATAGGTGTTTAATCCCCCCCCATTCTTTGTGGTTGTATAACCATGGATTTGGTATACGAAAATGTAGGGGTTGGGATGCTTATTTCTCATGGTGAGGTGCAGGGGGATAACCTGCTTGCAAAATTAGTTTTGATTTCATATTCTCAAAGCTTCAAACTGCTTAATATGAAGCTTCAACAAATTTGTAATTGTTGAAATATAGGGAAAGCGTTAATAAGCCTTGGTCAAACTGAGTTAGTAGACTGCTCACTGGATTTCAAGCTCCCTGAAGTAGAACTCCATTGTCTTTATTCAGTGCCAAACTTCATAGTTGTAAAGTTTGCTTTTGTGCATCATAGACTGTCTTATACTTTATCCCCTGTGCTGTGGGATTTGTACTGGGTGTCCATCCATTTGCGTTTCACCTTGTAAGTGTCAAGTGATTCCTTTGGCTTTTCTCACCCTTTGCAAGTCTTGTATCTTTAGAATTTGATTGCACATGTTTTTTCTCCATGTTTTTTGTTAATGCCATGGTAGGAACGGACTCCATTCCTTCATCAGAGCATAGTTAAAGATGAACTTCAGTGTTTGCCTGAGGGGGGTGATCTTATTTGCAGTGTTCCCAGAATTGTCTTCCTTTGTAGTTTATATCAGGTTACCTGTATTTAGTAACACATGTAAGTATGCTTGGAAACAGCCCAGTTGTTCTCTTAACACCACCAGAGCTACATTTGTGTCCTTATTCCACTTTGATCTAATTTCTGTTTGCATGTTTTTGTATTTTATAACTTATTGTCTTTCAGTGCTGAAGCACTATACAGTCACTGTGTATAGCCATTTTATTTATTGGATGAACTTTACATGATCATTACTAGTTCATTTTCAACAATCCTTTGGGGTTCGTGTTTCCAGTTCTCTTGTCTTTGTGTATGTTAAATGTTGACTGTCTTTACTGTGATGATCTTGTTACATTATTGCGTCTCTCTACACAAACCATCAACCCAAAGCATATCGAAGCCTGCAGCAAGGTATGAAACTATTTTTAGTTCATTGCTGCAAAAGCTACTTTTGTCTCCATCTCCCCATTTTTTTGTAGATTTTATAAACTATTGATCTGAAGTAGTTTACTTCATTTGGTCCGCAACCTTTGGGAATACGGATCCGTATCGGATCCAAGCCGGCAACTTCACAAGCATCTGCTCCAAGCTCCTCCCCCTACCCATAATACACCACCTTCCTTCCCTCAGATCTCATTTGCTGCGGCTATCACTTGCATCGTGGTCTCTGAGCTCCGGTGTTGTGAGTAATGTTTTCAAAGTTCTAGCTTAAAATTAATAGTTTTTTGGGTGTGTGCTTTTAGTAGTGTAGGTCCCCCCCCCCCCTCGCTGGTGCGTCATGTTAGAAAAAGTTTCTTGCTAGCTTCTTGTTAGTTTCCCTTTCCCCACTCAGCTGTGTGTGTGTGTGTGTGTGTGTGTGTGTGTGTGTGTGTGTCTCTTGAGCATGTGGTGGGTTAGTGTGAGGCCTGGTGTCTCTATTTTTTTTGGGATGGCTGATCAGCCAAAACAAGTGTTTAGGAAGTGCACAGAGTGTGGCCATAAATTGTCGCCTGCGGATGGCTACACACTGTGTGTCCTTTGCTTAGGTGTAGCCCATCTTTCTTCGGGCTGTAGTATTTGCACGAGCTTTAATCTGCGATCCCTAAAAGATCATAGGGCAAAACTAGTAATGAAGGGTCTCCTTCCTACTATGGAGGCTGCTGCCTCCACTACCTCTTCGGTCACGGCTGTGACTGCTTCTTCAGAGCCCTCCCTCTCCACCTCTCCCTCCCAGGCTGGGACTCACCCTCCTGCCTCAAGGCCTTTGGAGAGAGCATCGTAAGGGCAGAGAGAGAGAGAGTGCATAAGGCAGGTAGGAGGGAAGAGGTCCCCGGACCATTCGGCTCTGACCAGGCTTCCTCCAAAAATTCAGGCCATTCATCGACCTGACTCCCCTCATCTCCAATTGCCAGGTTTTCGCCAGAGCCGAGGTCATCATCTAGGGCGTCTGCTCACCAACCTACCAGGTCAGAGTCCATAGCATCATCGCGGTCCACCCGCAGTTTATCCAAAGCTGACATGGATAAAATTATTCAGCGATTCATTCTCACACAAATACAGATGGGAGTTTTGCCAGCCCCATCTCCCTTTGGAGGAGGGTGCTCGCTTCCCTTCTTTACACCTATTTCTCCTTCTCCGATCCGAACTCCGGTTTCGGAGTATCTGCATCCGAGAGGCTTCAGAGTCAGGGTGCCGGCACTGGTGGTACCTGTTACCTTGATGCCAACAGCTACCTGGAGCACGTTGGACCCGACTAGCTCGAATCTGAGTGGCTCTCTGAGATGTAGCCTGGGCATCGGATCTGAGCGGGTGGAATTCTTCTCGTCGGCACCGACCTTTGGGAACTACCATCTCCTCTGTGCTCTGTCCTCTTCGGGCCCAGCTCCAATCCCCTTGTTGGATCCAGGGAGAGCAGCTCCCTTACTGATATCCCAGGAAACTCTCTCACCTTTGGTGTTCGAGGGTTCTCTCCAGTGGATCGAGACCCCTGACTGTCTCTTTGGATTCTGCCCCTACTCCCTCTGCTTTTAGTGCAACTCCCATTAGTTTACTGCAGGGACAGCCCGTGCTCGAGTACCCCTAGATGGTTCCCCTTGAGGAACATCAGTTGGTTTGCAAGCCCGCTCTGGAGAGCCCCACTTGAGATGTTACTCACAAGCATACATGCAAGAGAAGGCACTTGGACTCCTCTCCAGAGTCCCTCAATAAGGACACCGATTTGGATTAAAAGGAAGGTTTCCCCCAGATCACCTCCCAAGGATGTCTCCTTTGGAGACATCATGGAACTATTGCGTCAGCTGGGAGGTTGGTCTTCCCCAAAACTTTCCTCAGACAAGTCTGTGTTCCTAGAGGCCTTTGGCATGGGCCCGTCTACATCCTGGGTGTCCCCCCCCCCATGGATCTCTTAGTGGACTTGGTCACCTCGTGGGCTTGGAAGGAACTGGACACCATGGAACCAGTTCCAAAGCACCCGGATAAAATTTTGAGCCCCCCTGCAGACAGACCTGACTGGAATAAAGGGTACCCGGTAGACGCTATGGTGGTAGCAGCCACCACCAGGAAGGAACTAGCCTAGGAGAGTTCCTCTGTCCATCCTCCTGACCGAGAGTCTAGGATGATGGATTGCCTAGGAAAGCGGGTGTATGTGTCAGCAACCTTTTCTATAAGGTCGCTGAACTACCTGGCCCATGTTACTACATGCTACAGCGTGACCTGATTAAGGAACTAACTGAGACGCCCCTACAGTCCATGTCGCAGGAGGACAGGCGTACGTTCTCAGAGAGGATGGCCACCTTGAAAGCAGTCTCTGATACGTTCCATGCGCCTCCTCTCGTACGCCACCGAGGGAGTGGCTAAGAGAGCTGGGTCCGGCATTGCCATGAGGCATCCTGCCTGGCTCAGATTGTGTGAGTTCACGGAACCCTTCAAGGTGTCTTTTGCCAATGCTTTTTGGAAAAACTGTCTGACACTTTGGTACAGAGTGAGAAGGATGGGAAGATACTGTCTGCCATCGGGATCTGCTTCTCGAACCCTCAAAGATCCTTTTTTCGGAATCAATGAGGGCAAAAGATGTGGTTCGGAAGTCTTAGTATTCCCGTGACACTCAGGGCTCTTCTTCCCGTAGAGGCAGAGGGGATAAGACGGAAGCTGGCCCAGAGGCAGAGGGGGTCCGAGGAATTTTGGGTCTTGAGAACCTTTCACAGCAGCCGTGAGGGGTTGCCCGACTGTTCTGCTCTGGAGGCAGTTGGGGGTCACCTGTCATTGCACCTGATGGCATGGGAGTCTGGGTCATCAGACCATTGGGTGCTTCAGACAATATCCAGAGGTTATTCACTCCCGTTTGTGGTTCCTCCCACTCCACCCAAACACCTCCAAGACGTACCACCCGGGCAAATTGAGGCAGCAGCACTAGAGGTTATCAGGCTGCTAAAGAAGTGAGCCATCGATCTCGTCCCCCAAGATCGGTCCGAATCAGACATCTATTCCAGGATGTTCTTCGTGTTTCACTGTTGCAGTCATCACACTTGGGTTATCTGCCTGAAGGTAGCCGTCAGTCGGCCCGAATACTAGAGTTCTGGGATTTCTGCGTCTGATGCTGTTGCATCTTTCTTGACATCAGGTCGTCAGGGGTATAAAACATGCAGCTGATGCCATTACATCAGCTTTTCTTGCTGAGCGGAGCCCAAAGCAGAAGCAGTTCGCAAGTGCCGGTCGGCCGCTACCTGAAATTTTCGTTATTCGAGTTTCAAACCTGAAGTCTTCTAAAGCTAAGTACCCCATTGGGGATCCTTTTTTCTTGCTCTAACCAATGTCAGAAAATTTTAACAGTTGTCTTGCCTCTGGAAAGCAAATACCTCACAGAGATTTTCATTCTTACTGCATCACCTGTATAGGCCTAGAGCATGACGTTCCTTGCTGTAGGTTTTGTGCCCTGTTAAGAGACCATTTCCCAGGGACCTAAAGATATTAAGTGTTCTACAATCAAAAACCGTACCCCTTCAGACAGGGATTCTAGGGCTTTAGACAGGTGGGGGAAGAAGGTATATACCTCTGCAACTCTTGCCATCAGGGCTTTAAATTGCCAGTTTCACATGTTGAAGTACCAGCAGCATATTATGGAACTAATTAAACAAAAAATTATGTTGATTCCTGATTGTGCAGAAAATAAAGCTTTACAAGAGTTAATGCATTCTGCAAACCAAGTTAACATACTTTGCAGTGTGGTTATGATGCCTTAGAAGCATCTTGCAGGGCTGCTGTCACTGGGTCTGTTCTGAGAAGGCATGCTTGGCTGAGGGAACACATCTTGCCAGATCATGTCAAAGCAAAATTACTAGATGCTCCATTAAACCAAGAATGTTTGACACAAAAGCAGAAGTTCTTAAAAAGAAAAGCTAAATCTGTACAAACTGTTAAAGATTTCCTACAGGTACAGCCACCTAGGTTCAGTAGGCATTGGCCTTCTAAAAACTGGTCCTTTCCAGTCCCTCCCAGACCTTCTCAGTCCAAACCCAGGGGCAACAGACCACCAAGACTACAGCCTCAGGGGTATGCATATATCTAAACAATGGAGTGCTCCCACCTCACAAACAGGGAGTGGTAAGCCACCCTCTTATGGAAAAAGTTCACAATGACTTGTCCTTCATCCTTCCCAGCCATGCCCAAATACTTGCACCCCTAGAAGGAGAACTCACCCTGCATGCAAAAAACTGGGAGTAAATTACCCAGGACTGATGAGTCATAAACACTGTATCCCAGGGATACAAATTCTACTTCCACTCACTGCCAACCCCAAGCGGATTGCCAGACCTTTTCCCAAACCAGTGGGCAGAGGCCCAAAAGCAAGTACTTTCTTTTCTCAGTATCAGGGATATTCAACTTGTTCCAACAAAGCAAAGGGGACAGGGTTTCTACTCCAGACTGTTTCTGGTCCCCAGAAAAGAAAACTATTGGCGCCCTATCCTGGATCTGTCAATTCTCAACACCTTCCTGATGGTATCAAAATTCAAAATGCTTACACTCCCAACAGCTGCTTCCTATGCTAGCCAAGGATTCCTGGTTGGTCACCCTAGACTTAAAAGAAGCTTATCTGCACATCCCCATAAGGGAATCTTGCAGGAAATATCTATGTTTCAGAGCAGGCTCTGTGCACTATCAGTTCTCTGCACTTTCCTTTGGCTTATCAATTGCACCCAGGGTATTCACAAAGTGCCTGGCTCCAGCCATTGCATACTGCAGGCAGAGAAAAATTCAAATTTACCCATGCTTAGATGATTGCCTGATTCAGGCGGAGAGTCAGGAATTGCTACTTCAGCACTTGACGTTTGTAAAGAGACTCCTAACTTCTCTGGGGTATACCATCAACGAAAAGAAATCACATCTGGTACCCAGCCAAAAAATTGTATTCCTGGTATCAAGCTTGAACACAACTTCCCAGATGGCATTCCTAACTCCAGAAAAGCAGGTTTATTTGATAAACTACTTCAAACTACTGGCCACCCAAACCCGGCTATCTGCAAGAAAACTGCAAGCCCTAGGGTTCATGGCCTCATGCATTCTCCTAATTCCATATGCAAGACTGCATATGAGGAAACTTCAGTGGTATTTAAAAAGTCTATGGTGTCAACATTCTCAGGACCTGGAAACAGTCATTCCTATCATTCCTTGCCTAAGGACAGAGTTCCGTTGGTGGGCAGAGGCCTACTACCACAACGAGGGACTCCCTTTCACTCAACCCCCCATTACCCAAACCCTGGCAACGGACGCATCAGACTATGCATGGGCAGCTCACATGGCAGGCAAATGCATTCAAGGTAAATGGAGCCCAGGACAAATGTACTTGCATATCAATCAAAAAGAAATGTTAGCTGTACAGAATGCTCTGACAACCTTCAAGAAATGTTAGCTGTACAGAATGCTCTGACAACCTTCAAATACCTTATCCTTCCAGGACAACTCTTGATAAAGACAGACAACACCACAGTTATGTAGTACATAAACAAGCAGGGGGCAACTCATTCCTACCCACTCTGCAGGTTAGCCATGGCTCTGTGGAACACAGCCTTGAGCAGTCAAGTACACCTGCAAGCTCAATTCCTGCCAGGCAAACAAAATTCACTGGCAGACGACTTAAGCAGAAATCTAATGGACCCACAAGTGGAAACTGGAACCCAGCTCATTCAAGTTTCTAATACACAGGTGGGGGACACCAGAGGTGGACCTCCTCCCAAAACCATCAGTTGAGCAAATTTTTCACCAGAACTCCCCACAGCCAAGAAGGAAAGTGGATGCCCTATCCTTTACATGGGAAAACCTCTCAATCTATGCCTTTCCCCCTCTGTCCCTCCTCTCAAAAGTACTACTCAAGATCAAACAGGACAGGCCAAGGGCAATCCTGATTGCACCAGGCTGGCCACACCAGCACTGGTATCCACTTTTACAAAGTCTGACAGCAGTGCCACCCTGGCACCTGCATCAGACCCCCCTCTCTGCTGTCCCAGCAGGAGGGCCAGATTTTGCATTCTCAGCTGCAAACCCTGAATCTAGCAGCCTGGCTTTATTCCCTGAATACATCACCAGCAACCCTCAGCAAACAGGAGCTGGATGTCATCCTTGAGGCCGGGAAGCCTAGTACTAGGAAATCCTATTCAGAGAAGTGGAAATGATACTCTTCTTGGAGCCGGTCTCTTGGAAAGGACACAACCGTGCCCACCTTACCTCAAATCCAAGATTATCTAGCAGAGCTGATCCACAAAGGCCTATCCTTCTTTTCAATTGAGATTCATGGCTTTGTCATCTCAACTCATTACAATACTGAGCCACCCCTCTTCTCTCACCCTCTGGTCAAACAGTTCCTGAGAAGAGCTAACAATTTAAGACCCCCGAGGAGAGCTCCCACTCCTGCCAGGGACTTTAACTTTGTACTAGCTCACACTTCCCCTTTTCGAGCATGCTGCTATAGCGGAGTTAAAATTCCTTTCTTGGAAAACAGCCTTCCTTCTAGCCATCACTTCAGCAAGAAGAGTGTCTGAGTTGCAGGCCCTTATGGCTGTGGAACCCTTTATTATCTTTCATGTGGACAGGGTTTCCCTCAGGACTAACCCATTCTTTATGCGCAAGGTGGTATCCAGTGTGGCTTGAAACCAATCCATCCATTTACCAACCTTCTTTCCTAATCCTCAGAATAAAGGGGGAAGGATCCTGCACTCTTTGGACGTGTGCAGACAGCTTAGGTTGTACCTTGACAGGACTAAACCTTTCAGAAAATCTGACCAGCTGTTAGTCAGCTTAGCTACAGAGGCAGAGGGCAAGGCCATTTCAAAGCAAACCATCTCCAAATGGATAGCACAGTGCATCCATTTCTGCTGCAGACACTATGGAAAACCTACCCCACAGGGGATCAGAACCCATTACACTAGGGCTACCTCTACAGCATTTCTCAGGGGAGTCCCTACCAGGGACATTCTGGAAGCTGCAACCTGGAGATGTTCTTCGTGTTTCACTGTTGCAGTCATCACATTTGGGTTATCTGCTTGTAGTAGCCCTCAGTCGGCCTGATTAACAAAGTCTTGGGTCCTGCATTGGTTGCTGTCTCTTCTTCCGTGTCGTCAGGTAGTCTGGTATAAAACAAGCAGCCTCTCGCCCATTACACCAGTCTTTCTTGCTGTGCGGTGCCCGAAGCAGAAGCAGTTCGCAAATGCCGGTTGACCGACTCCTGAAATTTTAGTTTTCAAGTTTCAGAGGTGAAGTCCTCAACTAAAGCTAAGTACCCCATTGGGGAAGCTTTTTCTTACACCTTACCGATGTCAGTAAAAGTTAATAATTGCATTTCTTGTGGAAAGCAAATACCTCATAAAGATTTTCATTCATACTGTATTCCTTGCCTAGGCCCTGACCACGACGTACCTCGCTGTCGGTTTTGTGCCTTATTTAACCAACGCACTATCCGTCATCAGTATATTTATGCCTCTAAATATTTCGGTTCTCTGTTCAATTATCCAGATATGTCGTCGGTAAGCCATCCAACTACTAGCATTCCAAAAAACACAAAGATAAAGACAGAGACAGGCTGCCTAGGTCCAAAGCTGCCGATCACGCTTCTCCTAAGCCAGTCGCCAGTTCGCCGGTACCCCTGATACCCACAGCTTCTGATTCGCAGGCCTCTACTGAGACCCATTCGGAATCCGGTATGCCATGAGATGCTTCAACTGTGGAACCTGCAGATGTCTCTACCTTGGATGGGTCCGGAACCGCTGTGCAGGCACCGGCTTCTGAGGGTGTATTCAGGCCTATGGATTTGCATATTAAACTGACGCCACTTTCTTCTTTAAGGCTTAAAACTCGAACCATGCCTAGAAAACCGACGCCCAGACTGTATGCTCAGGCCTCTATGCCTAAAAAACAAATAAGAATGGCTGACGACCTTATAACTTTAATCAGGGGAAGCCAGCCATCCTCTTCTAAGAGACCTAGGACTGAAGTTGTTTATGAATCTTCTGACCGAGATTCTGATATTTCTGTTTCTTCTGTTGACCTGGATTTACTCTTATCTACTTATGAGGATTCTGATGCAGAGGACTCTATTCCCTCTGCTTCCCCTCCAGAGGATTTCTCTTTTGGTGAAACCTTGTATACTTTAAGGGAGCATTTCCACTGGGAAAGCCAGGATTTCTCAGATTCGAAAAAGAGGCTTAGGGACTTCTTACTCCTGCCTCAACATAGGCCTTTAGCTATCCCTGCTGTTCTAGACATTGTTGATGATGCCTTTTTGGAATCTAGTTTGGTCCTTGATTCTTTGCCTCCTGCTCCCAGAAAACCTGACCGATATTACAGGGTTCCTGATTCTCACAAGTTCTTTTTTAAAAATCCTAATGCGGATCCTGAGACTATTTCACAGGGGCCCAAGGACATTAAGGCTTCTACTGCCAAAAGTCTTACCCCTTCTGATCGAGACTCCAGGGCAATGGATAGATGGGGTAAGAAGGTATACACTTCTGCAACCTTGGCCATTAGGGTCTTAAACTGTCAGTTTCATATGTTAAAGTATCAAAAACATATCATTGGATTGCTTAAACAGAAAATGATGTTGATTCCTGACTGCTGAAAATAAGGATTTATAGGATTTAATGCATTCTGCTGAACAGGTTGGAAAACATACTTTGCAATGTGGGTTCGATTCATTAGAGGCCTCTTGCAGGGCTGCTGTCACTGGGTCTGTACTTAGAAGGCATGCTTGGCTTAAGGAGCAATTTTTGCCTGATCATGTTAAAGCTAAATTGTTGGATGCTCCCTTAAATCAGGACCACCTGTTTGGCAACAAAGCAGAGGAAGTTCTTAAAAAGATGGAAGATAAAGCTAATTCTATGCAAACTGTTAAAGATCTCTTAAAAGTTAAGCCTCCAAGATTTAGTAGGCATTGGCCCTCTAAGAATTGGTCCTTTCCTGCCTCTTCCAGGCCTTCTCAGTCCAAACCCAGACCCAGCAGAAACCCCAGGATTCAGTCCTAGGGTATGCACAAGTCTAAGCAGTGGGGTGCTTCTGCTTCCAAATCTGGGAGTAGTAAGACTCCCCCATATGGAAAGCTGTCTCAATGACTTGACTTTAAAACTTCCAAGCACTTCTCAGCTGACTACTCCTTTAGGGGGAAGGATTGGTCTGCAGGCCAAAATCTGGGAACTCATTACCCAGGATAAATGGGTTTTAAATATAGTGTCCCAAGGATACAGATTTCATTTCCACACATTAACAACCCCAAACAGTTGGCCAAGCATAAAGGCTATTCAGACTGCACCAGAAGAGGGAAAAGGACAAGGTTTCTACTCCAGACTTTTCCTGGTACCCAGAAAAGACGATTCATGGCGTCCTATCCTGGATCTGTCTACTCTAAACACCTTTTTGGTGATTCCAAAATTCAAGGTGCCGACTCTTCACCAGTTGCTTCCTATGCTAGGAAAAGATGCCTGGATGGCAACACTTGATTTAAAGGAAGCATACCTGCACATTCCAATCAGGGAATCTTGCAGAAGATTCCTACACTTCAAAGCAGGCTATAAGCACTATCAGTTCTCTGCACTGCCCTTTGGCTTATTTACTGTGCCCAGGGTATTCACAAAGTGACTAGCTCCAGTCATTGCATTTTGCAGGCAAAGAAATATTTAAATATACCCATACCTGAACGATTGTGTAATTCAGGCAGAAAGCCAGGACATACTTTTGAATCATCTGGCGTTTCTACAAAGGGTGTTAACTTGTCTGGGGTACACCATAAACGAAAATAAATCACACCTGGTACCCTGTCAACAAATTGTATTCCTGTGAACAAGCTTGAATACAACTTCCCAGATGGCTTTCCTCATGCCAGAGAAACAAATTCATTTGACAACTTATTTCAAAATAGTGACCACAAAAACCCTGCTATCTGCAAGGCAAATACTGCAAGCCTTGGGGTTCATGGCCTCCTGCATTCTTCTAATTCCATATGCAAGACTGCATGTGAGGAAACTACAGTGGTATCTAAAAAGCCTATGGTGTCAACATTCTCAAGATCTAGAAGCAATGATTCCTATCATACCTTGCCTACGCCTAGTGTTCCTTTGGTGGGCAGATGCCTGCCACCAAAACAAGGGACTACCATTCACTCTACCCCCTGCCGCCCAAACCCTAACAGACGCATCAGACTATGCATGGGGGGCTCACCTGGCAGGGAAGTGCATTCATGACAAATGGAACCCAAGTCAAATGCACCTGCATATCAATCAAAAATAAATTTTAGCTGTACAGAATGCTCTGACAGTCTTCAAGGACAACATTCTTCCAGGACAATTAATGGTAAAGATGGACAACACCACTGTTATGTGGTACATAAACAAGCAGGGGGGTACCCATTCTTACCCCCTCTGCAGTCTAGCCATGGTATTGTGGAACACAGCCTTGAGCTACCAAGTGCTTCTACAAGCTCAATTCCTGCCAGGAAAACTAAGTACACTGGCAGATGGACTAAGCAGAAACCTCATGGACCCACACGAGTGGAAACTGCAACCAAAGATTTTCAACATGTTGACAAACAAATGGGGGAGCCCAGATATAGACCTGTTTGCCTCCCCCCAGAACTACCAATTAGACAAATTTTGCACAAGGACTCCCCACAAACAAGCTTGGAAAGTGGATGCTCTGTCCTTCAGCTGGAAAAACCTATCAGTTTATGCCTTTCCTCCTCTGCCTCTCCTCTCCAGAGTACTACTAAAGATCAAACAGGACAAACCAAGGACGATATTGATTGCACCAGAGTGGCCATGCCAACACTGGTACCCCCTCCTGCGATGTGTGTCACTGTTGGCCGCATGGGACCTGCCTCAGACCCCTACCCCGTTGACTCAGCAGGAGAACCAGATTCTGCACCCTCAGCTTCAAACCCTGAACCTAGCAGCCTGGCTAATTACATAATCTCTCCTTTACCATCCCTCAGTAAACCAGTGATGGATATCATTTTAGAGGCAAGGAGGCCTAGTACTAGAAATTCTTATGCTGGAAAATGGAAAAGATTATGTGCCTGGAACCAGTCTCAAGAGATGAGTACAGCAGTGTCCAATTTACCTCAGATTTTACAATACTTAACTGAGATGCTTCAGAAGGGACTTTCTTTTTCCTCCATCAAAAATCACGCCTCAGCCATTTCAGCTGATTATAATACAGAATCTCCCCTCTTCTCTCATCCACTGCTCAAGCAGTTCCTCAGAGGGGCCAAAAATTTAAGACCACCCAGTAGAAACCCAACTCCAGCCTGGGACCTTAACCTTTTATTGGAGAAACTCACTCTTCCTCCTTTCGATCCAGCTGCTAGTGCAGATTTAAAATTCCATTCTTGGAAAACAGCCTTCCTTTTAGCAATGACTTCAGCAAGAAGGGTATCTGAATTACAGGCCCTTATGGCAGTGGAAACTTTCATCATCTTTCATGCGGGCATGATGTCCCTCAGAACCAATCCCTCCTTCATGCCCAAGGTTGTATCCAGTGTGGCTCTTAATCAGTCCATTCATTTGCCTACCTTCTTTCCTAATCCACAGAACAAAGGGGAACGGTTACTGCACTCAGATGTGCACAGACAACTTAGATTTTACTTGGACAGGACTAAACTTCAAAGGAAATCTGAACAACTGCTGGTGGCATTTGCTGCAGGGGCAGAGGGGAAGGCTAAAACTGTTTCTAAATGGATAGGCCATTGTATTAATTTCTGCTATAAGCACCATGGAAAACCTATCCCACAGGGGATCAGACCCCATTCAACCAGGCCTGTATCTACCTCTACAGCCTTTCTCAGAGGTGTCCCTACCAGGGACATCCTAGAAGCTGCTACCTGGAGTTCTGTACATACTTTCACCAAGCATTACCATTTTCCAATTTTCTCCAAATCCAGAGCTGGCTTTGCCACTGCAGTCTTGCTGGGCCTTATAGCTGGTCCTAATGGTCTCTAAATTCCTCCTCCCATCCTTAGCTTTGGGAATCTACCCAAATGTGATGACTGCAACAGTGAATACACTCGAACATCTACATTTATGGTAAGTGTACACAACTGTACTTTCTAGAAATGAGAGCGGTCCTTTTAGGGTTGCAGGCCCTTCATGCCTTTCTCCCTCTAGGAACTATTGCAATTCAGTCAGACAACATGTCGGTTTTTTGGTACATCAACAAACTGGGAGGAACCAGATCCTACCTCTTCTTTCGCGAGGCCATGAGAGTTTGGGAATGGGAGATCTCCACCAGTCATTTTCTGGTAGCAACGCACATTCCGGGATGGCCCAACATACTTGTGGACAAACTAAGCCAGACTATTCTGACGCCTTACGAGTGGTCACTGAATCCTTCAGTAGTGGAACAGATCTTTCTAGTGTGGGGTCAGTCTTGCTGCGAACTCTTCGCATCGCCTTCCAACGTTAGGTGCAGCGAGTTCTTCGCTCTCATCCCCCCCGCCAGGGGAATCCTCCAGAGACGCTCTAGTCCATGTTGGCCTTCCGGTCTTTATGCTTATCCTCCTTTACCTCTTTTTCCAAAGTTCCTCCAGAAGGCATGTTGACTGGGGAGTAAAGTGATCCTCATTGCCCCTTTTTTTGCCCCGCCGGGTTTAGTTTCCCTTTCTCTGGTCTCATTTTCTACCCCCTCCTTGGATCCCCTTCTGGATGTCATCTCTCACCTCTCAAGGGTCCCTCATCTGAACCTGGACAGTCTGAAGCTCACGGCTTGGCTGCTCCAGTTCCCTTAATTGCTAGGACTCCCGGTTTGTCTTCGATCAAAACTATTCTGGTGACAGCCATTAAATCATCCACCAGGAAGATGTACTGTAGCAAATGGAAGCGCTTTTCCATTTGGGCTTCTCAATGGGATTTAGACCCTTTCACAGCTCCAATTCTGGCTGTCCTCAATTTTTTGGCAAACATTTTTCAACAGGGGGCTAGCTCGTCTACAGTGAAAGTTCAACTAGCTGCCATTTCTAATTTCCACATTGGTGAGAAAAATGGCTTCTTCGGCTTCTTCCAGCTTGTGCAAAGCTTTTATCAAAGGTACATTTCTCTTACGTCCTCCGGTCAAAGATCTTACCCCCCCCCACCCCCGTGGCACCTTACTATGGTATTGCAAGCTTTGGTTGCCCCTCCCTTTGTATCTGCAGCAACTGCAGATCTTAAATTTCTATCTTGGAAGACAGCCTTCCTAGTGGCCATCACCTCGGCTAGGAGGATCTCAGAACTTCAGGCGTTCTCTGTCAAGGTTTTATATATGGTTTTCCATAAGGACAGGGTTTCTCTTCGTACAATCCCTCCTTTCTTCCAAAAGTGGCATTTGAGATCATTATTAATCAGACTGTCAATCTACCTGTTTTCTTTCCAAATTTCGAAAATAAAGCTGAATACAAGTTGCATTTGTAGATGTTCATAGACAACTATGTTTCTATTTGCACAGGACCAAACCCTTTCACACATCTGACCAGTTTGTGTCCTTCTCCAAACCTTTTTTTGGGTAAACCCATTTCCAAGGTGACCATTGCTAGGTGGATTTCTCTCTGCATCCTTCAGATTTACAAGGAGAAAGGCTTGTCTCCTCCGGGTCAGGTTAGAGCTCATTCCACAAGGTCTATGGCTACTTCCACGGCCTTCTGGTCAAGAGTATCCTTAGATGACATTTGTTCTGTGGCTACTTGGTCCTCATCTCATACCTTTATTTCTCACTATAAATTTGATTTGATTTCTAGAGGGAGAGCATCCTTTGGCTCTCCCATGAGCGGCACCCAGATGTACAAGTCGCTGGGGACTCTGTCCCACAGGTTGAAGATCAAATGAAGTAGACTACTTCAGATAAGGAAGTTATGTACTCACCATAACATTTCATCTGAGTAGTTTATTTGTCTTCACGCCTTGCCATCTTGGCATGTAGCAGAGCACGCTTTTTCGCAGCTTTTGGTCTATGTTTCCAGTGGTGGCACAGATTGTGTACGGTAAGGTGTATTGGATCGGGTTGTTTGGTTTAGGGTGCAGAAAACTTGATCTTAGGGAAGAAAGGTGGTGGTGTATTATGGGTAGGGGAGGAGTTGGAGTTCGGAGCAGATGCTTGTGAAGTTGCCGGCTTGAATCCTATATGGATCCGTATTCCCGCAAGTTGAAGACAAATGAAGTAGAACTACTCAGATGGAACGTTATACTTGTAGTCTTTCATTGTTATAGAATTTTCTGTTGCTACCTGTATTTTTCCTTCCACTTGTGGTGTGATTTCTCTACCTGCTCCATTCATAAAGGCATCTGCTAACTTGAACAAAATTGGCGTTTTAGACTTGTTTTTTATGCTTTGAACTTTCACTGTTTTTGGATATGATTAATTTAACAAGTAAGTGTGCAGTCCCACAATGGCAGACCTGTGTATAGTCAGTTTCCACAGCACTTTTTGGGCCAGTCAGTCACACCAGGGTTATCAGAACAGGAAGGTTTAGTTGATTTATAGCTTGAACATTACTTCTAGATGTTAAATGAGTTTTCAGTATTCATCAAACATATTGCTTACATGCTTTATTTTAATTTGTTCATACAGTATTGTTGCTCCCTTCATTTCTTTCTAGATACTTGCGTATTCCTTCATGTTCCATTTTTTTCTGACATCTGACCTGTTAATACAGTACTGATAGTGATTCTTTAGGTGAGGCTTCACTTCCTGCCTCCATTTTATAGAGCTTGACTTAACATGTTTAATCCTGTTACAGTAAATGTTCACCTCTTTCTTGCAGTTTGTAACTGTATTAGCTGTGATTTCTGTTGACATGTATTATAGTTTACAGTCATAAAAAAAATGTAAATATAGTACAATAAACTACATTTTATACTTGGGTCTTTTAAGGTCCTTTGTGCCTGTTTAATATTTTGGTTCATGGTTAAATGCCTGTAGGTGGTTAAGTGTTTTGAGTACCTTGAAAAGTACATTAGAAATGTTTTTGTTCATTTAAATTGTTGATGATGTTCATCGTGTTACCCTGCTGCAGTCATCACACTTGGGTTATCCTGTCGTCAGGCGGTCCCGCAGTCGGCCAGAATTCCAAAGTCTTGGTCCGGCGTCGGCTGCTGTCGCTTCTTCCCTGCCGTCAGTGCGCCAGGGGTATATATAATGCATCCGACACCATTTTCTTCAGTCTTTCTTGCCGTGCGGTGCCCAAAGCAGAAGCAGTTGGCAAGTGCCGGTCGGCCGACTCCTGAGATTTTCAAAGTCGAATTTCAGATCCGAAGTCTTCAAAAAAGCTAAGTACCCCTTTGGGGAAACTTTTCTTGCCTCAGACCGATGTCAGAAAAAGTTAACAATTGTATTTCTTGTGGGAATCGAATACCTCATAAGGATTTTCATTCTTACTGCATACCTTGCCTAGGCCCAGACCACGACGTCACTGGTTGTCGTTTTTGTGCTAGGTTTAATAAGTGTACTATAAAAAGACGCTTTGATCTCGCACGACACTACTTCGGTAGAAAATTTAACTACACTATGCCATCGGAGCAACCAACTACCGGCGTGCACAAAAAACGCAAGGATAAAGGACAGGCAGCCTAGACCCAAGCCAGACTCTGAGGCCTCGGCTGGTCCGGTCTCCGGTTCCCAGGTCTTCAGTGAGGCTCCGACGCAGCCCCTGACTACCGCAGATCTGGAACCCGAGACCGCTTCGGAGCTTTTGGCAGAGAGTACTAGGCTGACGCAGCCATTTTGTTTAGTCCCTACCGGCGACACTGCTGAAAAAGATGTCGGTGCTGCAGAAACACCTTTGGTTTCTGAAGGCGTCTTCAGACCGACGACGCTCACCATAAAAACGTATCCTAAGACTAAGACTCCTATTAAACCTAAAAAGACTGAACTTCAGTCTCCAGTTCAAGGCCCCATGCCTAAGAAACAGATGCTCAAAATGGTTGAAGATTTGATCTCTTTAATCAGGGGTTCCCAACCTCCACCCGAAAAAAGGCCTAGACAAGAGGAAGATTATGCCTCCTCTGAACAAGTGTCTATTTCCTCAGGTTCCTCTGAGGACCAAGATTACTCCTTCTCCCCTTACGAAGATTCTGAAGCTGAGGATTCTGTTCCGTCAGCTTCTCCTCCTGAAGATTACTACTTTGAGGAAACTTTACACATTATGAGGGAACATTTCACTGGGAAGGTCAGGACTACTCTGACTCAAAGAATAGGCTCAGAGAGTTTATTTTACTCCCCCAGCACAGACCACTTGCCATCCCCCCAGTTTTAGACATTGTGGATGATGTTTACTTAGAATCCAGTTTGAACCCAGATTCTCTGTCTCCTGCTCCAGCCAAGCCTGATAGATATTAGAGTGCCTGATTCCCACACATTTCTTTATAAAAGCCCTGTTGCTAATCCAGAGACTATCTCCCAGGGTCCCAAAGGGGCTAAGGCTTTTATGGCAAAAAATCCTGTACCCTCTGAAAGGGACTCCAGAGCACTAGACAGATGGGGGGAAAAGGTTTACACCTCAACCACCCTAGCTATGAGGGCACTAAATTGACAATTTCACATGCTAAAATATCAGCAATTTCTAATGTCTCAATTAAAACAAAAAATGAGCACACTCCCTCAACAGTCTGAATTGAAAGAAATGCAGGATCTGTTGCATGCATCTGAACAGGTGGGCAAACATACTTTACAATGTGCATTTGATTCTTTGGAGGCTTCTTGCAGAGCGGCTGTCCCTGGGTCTGTTATACGTAGGCATGTTTGGTTAAAGGAACAAACTCTGCCTGACCATGTTAAAGCAAAGCTTCTAGATGCTCCCTTACAGCAGGATGTTCTTTTTGGAGTTAAAGCAGAAGAAGTCTTAAAGAAAATGGAGGATAAGGCAAAATCTATGCAGACAGTCAAAGATTTCCTACAGGTACAGCCCCCCCCACTTCAGCAGAAATTGGCCAACAAAAAATTGGTCCTTTCCAGCTACTGACAGACCACAGAGGGGTAAATACAGACGTCCAAAAGGCAGAGGACAACCACAAGCCCAGTACAAACCTCGACAATGGGGCACTGCAACACAGAAGGGAGGAGAAGACGGGTCCCAAACTACCAGAAGGCAAACGCAATGACTTGTACCTCATCTGGCCAAGCAACACTGTCTTGGCAACCCCCTTGGGAGGAAAACTCGCACTTTTTTCAGACAACTGGCACATTGTCACAAAGGACAAATGGGTCCTAGACATAATTTCACAAGGATACAGATTCCATTTTCACACCTTGCCAATGAAAAGAGGAATGCCAAACCTGCCACAAAATCAATGGGCAGAGGCACAAAAACAAATTACAGCTCTCATGGACATGAGAGCCATTCAACTGGTACCTACTCGAGAGCAAGGCCAAGGATTTTCCTCAAGACTCTTTCTAGTTCCCAGAAAGGACAATGCCTGGAGACCAATTCTGGACCTTTCAATTCTAAACACCTTCTTACAAGTACCCAAATTCAAGATGCTAACACTACAGCAGCTTCTTCCCATGTTGGGCAAGAAAGCATGGCTAGTAACGTTGGACCTCAAGGAGGCATACCTGCATGTCCCTATCAGACAAAGTTGCAGAAGATACCTCCGTTTCATTGCAGGTTCAACCCATTGCCAATTCTCTGCACTGCCCTTTGGCTTATCTGCTGCGCCCAGGATCTTCACAAAATGCCTGGCACCAGTTATTGCATACTGCAGACAAAGAGGAATTCAAATATACCCATACCTGCACAACTGCCTCATCCAAGCAGAAAGCAAGGACATCCTCTTACAACATCTGGCCTTTGTAAAACATCTTCTAAGTTGCCTGGGGTACACAGTAAACGAAAAGAAATCAAAACTAGTACCCTCACAAAATATGACATTCCTGGGTGCCAGCTTGAATACAACGGCCCAGAAGGCTTATCTGATGCCAGACAAACAACTACAACTGACCCAATATTTCAAATCAATGGCAACAAAGACCCAACTACCTGCAGAAAAATTATGCAGGCCTTGGGCTTCATGGCATCTTGCATACTACTAATACCATTTGCAAAGCTGCATATGAGGAAACTACAGTGGTACCTAAAAAGCGTATGGTCTCAACACAGCCACAGCTTGGACACAATGATATCGCTCATTCCCTGCCTACAACAGGAGTTACTATGGTGGTCACAGGCATGTCACCTCAACAAGGGTCAGCCTTTCACCTTGCCCCCAGCCAGGCAAACTATGACAACAGATGCATCAGACTACGCCTGGGGGGCACACATGGCAGGACAGTGCGTTCAAGGCGTATGGACTGCAGATCAAAGGAATCTGCACATCAATCAAAAAGAGATGCTAGCTGTACAGAATGCTCTGACAGCCTTCAAGAATCTATTATATCCAGGACAACTTGCAATAAGGACGGACAACACCACAGTAATGTGGTACATAAACAAACAAGGGGGTACACACTCCTACCCTCTATGCAGGCAAGCAATGACCTTGTGGAACACAGCTCTAGCTTTCCAAGTTCGGTTACAAGCTCAATTCCTGCCAGGAAAAAAGAACACATTGGCAGATGACCTCAGCAGAAACATCATGGATCCCCACGAGTGGAAACTGGATCCACAAGTATTTGCAATGATAACTCAAAAATTGGGCCTTCCAGACATAGACCTGTTAGCCAGTTCTCAAAACTATCAACTAACAGAATTTTGTACAAGGACACCTCACCATCAAGGTTGGAAAGTGGACGCACTCTCATTCAGTTGGAAAAACCTGACAGTATATGCCTTCCTTCCACTGCCTCTCCTCACAAAGGTGCTTCTGAAAGTCAGAAAGGAGAGACCACGACTGATACTCATAGCCCCAGACTGGCCTCTCCAGCACTGGTACCCACTATTGAGGAATATGGCCCAGGGCCCACCTTGGATTTTACCACAAATTGCCCATTTGCTCACACAGCAAAACAATCAGATTCTTCACAGCCAGCTCAAAACCTTAAATCTGGCTGCATGGCAAATCACCTAAGCATCCAGCCAGCTCCTCTTTCCCAAGCTGTTATGGATGTTATTCTGGAAGCTAGGAGGCCCAGCACCAGGAAGGCCTATTCGGACAAATGGAAAAGGTTTTGTGCCTGGAACCAAGCTAAAGGCCAATTCAGCCTCACATGCCTCAGATTCTACAGTATTTAGCTGAGAGGTTGCACAAAGGACTTTCTTTTTCTTCCATTAAAATCCATGCATCAGCTATTTCAGCCCACTACAACACGGATCCACCCTTGTTTTCGCATCCACTTCTAAGGCAGTTCCTCAGAGGAGCAAAAAACGTTAGGCCCCCCAGGAGAGCACCTACACCAACATGGGACCTCAATTTTGTTCTGGAAAAACTTACGCTTCCTCCCTTTGAACCAGCTTTCTCTGCAGATCTACAGTTTCTGTCATGAATGACTGCCCTGCTGCTAGCAATAACTTCAGCTAGAAGAGTCTCAGAGCTGCAGGCACTAATGGCAGTGGAACCTTTCCTCATTTTCCATCAAGACAGAGTTTCTCTACGAACTAATCCTTCCTTCATGCCTAAGGTGGTTTCCAATGTGGCTTTAAATCAAACCATCCACTTACCCACCTTCTTCCCAAATTCACAGAACAAAGGAGAAAGACTCCTGCATTCCTTGGACATTCACAGGCAACGTCGTTACTACTTGGATAAAACTAAGGCTTTCAGAAAATCTGACCAGCTCTTTGTATCATATGTTGCAGCTTCACAAAGGAAGGCTATATCAAAACAAACCATTTCCAAATGGGTAGGGCATTGCATTCTTTTTTGCTATACCCATTATGGAAAACCAGTTCCTGCTACCATTAGGCCCCACTCTACCAGGGCAACAGCTACATCTACAGCCTTCCTCAGGGGGGTTCCAACCAAGGAGATTTTGGAAGCTGCAACTTGGAGTTCAGTACACACCTTTACCAAACACTATAATTTACCACTTTACTCTAAGACTAGAGCTGGCTTCGCCACTGCAGTTCTGCAGGGCCTTCTAGCCTCCTCTAACCCTCTATAACTCCTCCACCCATCCTTAGCTTTGGGATTCTACCCAAGTGTGATGACTGCAGCAGGGTAACACGATGAACATAGTACAGTTTTGTACCTACCATAGATGTAGATGTTTGAGTGTACACCCTGCTGCAGTCCAGGTTACCCTCCCTCCATCCCCTCTGATCTAACTGGCTAAATCTCTACAATACCTTCCTGATGTATTTGCTTATAGTTGGAGGGATTTTGTGTTTGTGCAAAAAAAAAAAAAAAAATTACTTAATTTACTAACTAACTACTGACCACCTTTTTGGGGGCACCTGACATCTGGGTCAAGACAAACTGAAGAAAATGGTGTCGGATGCATTATATATACCCCTGGCGCACTGACGTCAGGGAAGAAGCGACAGCAACCGATACCGGACCAAGACTTTGGAATTCCGGCCGACTGCGGGACGGCCTGACGACAGGATAACCCAAGTGTGATGACTGCAGCAGGGTGTACACTCGAACATCTACATTTATGGTAGGTACAAAACTGTACTTTACTTGGAGATTTATCCTGAAAGCTGCTGTGTAAGCCTTTTCTAGGGTAGTTCAGTGTATTAACCACCTCAGTCACCATTTGTTTGTTTTTTTTGAGTACTAATTGCAGTGCTCTGCACTCTTATTTTTTGGGGAACTTTTGTAATACCTATGAAGTGGGATTGTGATCATCAGGATCTTAAGTAATGAGCTCATTGTATAGGAGGCACACGCATTTTCAGCCTCTGTCTAGGCTGGAGTTTTGTTTCCTCCTGTTCTTTAGGATAGCCACACTTGAGCTAGCACATCAGCTTGTTCATTGCTTAGTCATCACAGAACTTATCTCCATTTTTTCCTGTGAGGGAAGCAAGGGAAACCTAAATGTTGACATACAGGTTCTGCTTGTAGGTAAATAGAAGAACATAGGAAGGAATCATGTGAGTGTGATGCAGGGCAGCCAGTATCCTGTACTGTTTCCTTCCATTCCGTTTCTCTTCCCTTTCCATCTGTTGTATGCTAGCTTGAATATTTCTCTTGCATTTCACTGCAGTCCATTCTTTGGCAGTAGTCACATTTCAGATATGAGCTGTAAAGAAAACAAAATGTCACTGTTTTTTCCCCACTTTGTCTTCAGCTGCATTACCATTTATTTGTAGTGATAATTATATTCGGCGTATGACCTTTTATTGTCTTGTGCGTACGGGTCATACTCTTCCTTTCTTCCACTGAGTACATCTTCCTGACCTAATTTTTCCCTTGTTCCTACTCACCAATAAACTCAACTTGATTTATGGTCCTTCAGACTGGGGCTACCTTGTGTAGTAAATGGTAGATATGGATAGAAATGAGATGTATGAGTTATGTCTGTGCTCAGTACAGCTTGTTTTGTGCATATCCATCATTCCCATTTATTAGCTTAAATGTTTTGCCTGTACCCAACTCATGTTTCTTGACGTTTGTCATTATTTTGGACAGGCAAAGCCTCTGCCAGTCTGTCCTTCAGATGGATTTTTTTTTCTGCGTTTAGATTGGGGAATATTTCTGTTCTTTCATCAAATACTTCTGTTGTACAAGAGTACACAGAATATGCAATGCATTAGAATACACTTAGTGAACTTAAGGATCTGTAACCATTTACTCAATGGAAATCTCCTTGTCTGGCAAGTGGCCTTTTTAATTCATCTTTCCCTTAAATAACTTTGACCAGTGACAGCCGAGCAGGTAGTGTGCACATTATTGTATGCAACAGATGAGCTGCAGTCACAGGGTAACTTTTGCTTCTCTTCCTCCTCTTGACAGCCATGAGTCTTTCCTGTGCCATCCATACTCCTCTACTGTCACAGACTACACAGTAGCTCAGTGGTTAGTTTCTAATTTTTCAGTTCTGGCGTTTAGGGTTCAACTCTGACCTGCAGTTACTGTCATTTTAGAGTGGACATGTTCTTCCTTATCTGCTTGGGTTTCCAAGGCAACTGTTGCCTTTCCACCTACCCAAAATATGCAGCTTTTCTATGAAAAAGTCATATACTTTGTGCATTTTTTTGCCCAGGTCCGTTTTACGTGCCGATTTAATAAATACATACTGTAGATGTAGTTTACTTTTTAAAATTTTATCTTCACCTGACTTCCAAGTAGTGATTACATCACTCCTTTTTTAAATTTGACTTCCTTGTTCTGGTGCATGTACGGTTCTGTTATTTTAGGTACTTTTGATTCCTTTGGGATGCTTTAACATTGTTCAGTGTGTCTGCAGTTCTTAACTGTGAGCCCAGTCATTTATTTAATTTTTCATCATTTGTTTTCTGATGCAGATCATGTTCCATTTTATTTGCCATTCTCTAGACAGCCACAACTGTGTACATAATTGCCAGAGACAAAATCTCCACAACCACACTCTAGTGTGGAGGTTCTCTGTTTGCCCAAATGAAGGGATAATAGCTCCTCTTTCTACTGGTGATGCTTCTGCTGATGTCTCATGTTTTTTTTTCCCCAGTTTTTCTGCGACTTCCCATATTCAGGAAATCAGATGTAATTGTGCTATTTCTTTTTAGATTTTTTTTTGTTGAATTTACTCTCGCGTCACAGTGTTTCCCCAGGATTGTTTTTTCTGGTGGTGCATTTATTTTTAACAAATTTAAGTTGCTGTACAGAAGACCATTCCTTCAGTTTTTGACAAACCCAATTTTCTTCTACTACATTGTTTCTGCCATCACCTGTTGGGCACAGACATTGTGCATATGTGTGTGTGTGTGTGGGGGGGGGGGGGCATTTATACTCTGTGGTTCAGAAATGGATAGCAAGTGAAAGTTTGATTAAAGTAAAGGTTAGCTTTTGCAGTCTAAAGTGATGGCAGCAGCTACACAAGGTGCGTCTGTAAACAGCATGGTCTGGATTGCTTTTCTGAACTGTATAGTCTTCCTGTTTTTAATGACAATCCACATTAAACAGGAGACTGGAAGAGCAAGGAAGGCACACAGATGTACAACAATGTGGATTTATTTTACCTCTTGTCTTTAATGCTTTCTCTGGCTTGTGTCAAGATTTTGGAGAAGGTGTCAGAACTTTGGGGCTTTTTCCTCATTCTGTTTGCTTGTAACCTTTTTTCTGTTCTGATATTCTTTCCATTGGCTTATTAACCCTCCTTTCTTCCTGCCCTTTATGTAGGCATGCATGGAACTAGTTGGTGCTACATTATGAATAACTAGTACTAATAGTATTCATGCTGTAATGAACTGGTAGTTGCATCCTTGTTGACACTGGCTTCGCTGTCATAATTGTTTAATGCTTTTTCGGGTGAAACTCTTTCATGTAGGTATAATGAATTATGAAGATTCACAGAAAGCTGAACTGCTTTCTGAAGTACAAGATTCTTTTTCCTAGAGATGTGTTGTAATATGTTTCTGAAGGATACTAGCAGCTGCCATACCAGTCTACCATGTATGCCCTTAAACTGTCTGCTTTTAAGTTCCTGTCTTTGTCTTTATATTCTAATGCTTATTGCAGTGATACCCATTTGACTTCACTTTAAGCCTTGCAGAATGTCCAGTTAAGCTGCTGTTCTTGGGTTCTTTCTATTCCTGTTTTTGCCTGTAGTATTCCTCACTTGTGTGTTATTTTATTGGTTTGATAGATTTTTTTCTTTTTACTGTAGATTCCATCATTAAATTGTCTCATCTTCTCTTTTACATTTTTTAAAGCTTTTCTGCATTTGAATTTTACACTTGCCTGATGGTTGAACTTTTGGTCTTTTGAACCCGGTACTTAACAAGCAGTGAGAAATTTGAGAACCAGTCCCGTTTCCATAGGTTATTGATAAGTGACAGTCACTGACCATACACACACAGTTTGTGTGATTCTGCTTTTATTCAAATTGATTCACATTCCTTCCAAGATATATTGTTGCAGTTGAGATACTTAGCTTATTTTGAGAGACTTTATTTGATTAGTTAAATTTTTTCACCATATTTTTTTTTTGCATAATTATGTGTGTGATGGTGTAGGTACTTAACTGTAATGAAAAGTTTAGGAGGCGTAGAGTCTTAACATTGAAATTTAAGAGCTTGAGGCTCTGAGGTCATTCTGCAGAACTCCATCTACTTTTAAAATCTCTGATGGTGAGCTCAAAACTTCATAGCACCAAAATCCGCTCAGAATTTCCCCATCTTTCCTTTACCTTGCAAACTGACTTGATAGTTGCAGAGGTAATTTGGAAAGTGGTTTGCAGACATTGAGCTACCTGCATGAGATTGGAATCTGCTTGCACTGTTTGACAAAGGAAGTCCTGAGTGAGAAGATTCCTGTATTGTGATGTATTCTGGTTATGATGATTGTTAAATATATGAGCTACAAGCTCTCTTGCTTATTCTCTCTGCAGCTCTCTTTTGCAAATGTAGAATTTTGAACTTTTAAAATATTTGAAAATAAAAGTAGTTGCATTTACTTAGTATAGAAAGTCTTAATTGAGCGAGATGTACACCAGGCATTTATGGACTAATACTTTCTCATGTGATGCCATCTATTTATTTATTTATTTTTTATTTTAGAGCCTGACTGCACCGTTGAAGATGGACAGTTTGGAATCCATAGTAAGTTGATACTGAGTGCCACTTTGAGTAAATTTTGTGCAACTCCGTTAACATTGATTACACTAATTCAGTATTCTGACTATGCTTTACACTTACTCTTGGGCCCATTCATAGTTATTTTCCAAGCAGGAGTTATTTAAGCATTAATGTTGACAACATTAAGTACAGATTTGTCTTCACTGAGGAGTGGTTTCTTTGTTACAAACTGTATGTAATTGCTGAGTCAAAATATTGGCTAAAATTCTGTGATATTATAGCCTGCAGTTCTTACTGCTGTAAACAACATCTAAAAAGCAAGATACCCAGCTCCATATTGGAATGGTGTTAAAACTGGTTAACTTACTGTTGCTTCCCAGTACATAATTCTTAAACAAAATTTAACAGGTACATATCCTAGCTGGGTGATTAGAAAATGGATAATAATGTGTAAAATGGATATTAATAAGTTGCATAAATCACGCAGACCACTGTATCATTTTCAGAGATTTCACTAGGACCCTCTGACTTATCAGTACTTTTAAGTTAAGTAAGTAGACCAACCCCTTAACACAGGAAACAGTTGTCTGAGCTCTAGGTGTCTAATGTAGTTTGTTCACATTTGCTTTAAAAATTTCAAACTTGTGCTACATGCAAGCTATTTAAAGATATCATCTTAAAGCTTACATGATGGGCAGTGAAACTGCACTGATATTTGACTTCTGTTACTGCTTACAGATATTAATTGCTGTTCATAAACTGTATTTTCATAATTTTCATAATCTGATGTTGTTAATCTTCATTCATTCCTTACTGAGGGGTGTCTGTTCCGTCCTCGAAACCGAGTTGGCCTTATACCAAGCTCGTGCCAGCAAAAAAACTCTCAAGCTAAGCTTTACCCATAGTGCCCTTCTCCCAGTTACCTCAGATCTCGTTTGCCGCATTGCTGAAAAGCCGTGTCAAGCCAGCTCTCGACTAAGCCTAGGTAAAGAAATTTTTCTAAGTATTTCTGAGAATATTTTCCACTTATTTAATCGCTAGTTTTACCTTTTATCTTGGAAACTTTTTATTTTTTTTTACTTCTCCTACTGCTCTTTTGTTACCCTTTTTGATGTATTTCTTCATATACCATTGTTATCCCTTCTCCCTTACAGTAAACTTCTCTAATACCATTGTCGGTATTCCCTCCCCTTCCTTTCTTGGTCTTTAAAAAAAAAAAAAAAAAAAAAATCTTTCTCTATTGTACATCTCTGTAGTCATGTCAGAAAAAAACAGGAGCGTCTGGTTTCAAACAATGCGACCAGTGCGGCCATAATATGCCGAATACTGATTCTCACACATCGAGTTTATTGTCTAAATGTACCTCATTTAACTGTCCAACCTCCCTGTGATATTTGTCAAGGGTTCAGTTCTATAGCCCTTAATGAGAGACGTGACAAACTTATTTTGAAAGGCCTTCTTAAAACGCCTTTTTCAGAGGCTATCTCTGTGTCTGAGGTTTCACCCCCCTCTATGCAAATCCCATAAAGAGAGATCACACTCTGTTCCATCTTCATCCAGTGAAAAATTAGAGGAAGTAAAGTCTAAACATTGAAAAGTGACTACTGCACCAAAAATGACCTCTGCAACACCTTCCACAGTGCCGTCTACTAAAGTTGTGCAGTCGGCACCAGTTATCATTTCGGCACCAAGCACTACAGCACCGACAATGCAACTCCAAATTTTGTCTCCCCTGGTACCGACCAGTGATTTGGCTTTGGCATTCACCACGGCACCGTCTACAACTTCTAGCCCAGAAAAACTGACTCCTCTTACTCATCTCCACCGAGACTTTGGTGCGGTTGGAGCCTCTGACCCGATATTCTCCAAAAGTGGATCCTTTTCTAGGGCAGCAGTTCAGCCGCTTCCTGGTGCGGCCTGACTCCCCCTTGGGAATATCCACTAGATCAGTCAAGAGCCTTTCGGAACTTGAAGTGGTGCACCTTGTTGATCAGTTGCTTACGACTAGAGGGATTACTACACCATCCCAAACCCCCCCTCCCATTAGGAGTTGGGGGTATTTCTCCAAGTACTTCAGCTTACTGTTCTCCTTCAATCTCTGAGCAGGCATTGAAGACCCCTCAACCAACATCTGTTCTGGTACCCATGACTATGGTTCCACTGGTGGACCTCACCATGGTTAGAGTCTATCCTTTGGCCTTCAGTTCAGTCGGAACCGAGCCTTTCTCAAGATCGTGGTTGGAATGCGACTTCTCTGGTTCCGGGAGCGGCTCAGATTTTTTTTTTCTATGGTGCAGTCCTCTGTTCCAGGGGTTCTCATCGTACCGGCTACTCTTGAAACTCCATCCCTGGGGACTGGTTCACTGGAATGGGGTGTGACCCCAGTTCCGAGGTTGTCGTTCTCTCTTCCGGACTCCCATCCCTCTTCAGGTGGGACTACGTTCCAGGTGATGGAGAGGGCACTTGCCACTGCTGGCAAACCGTTAATGTTGGACTACCCATTAACTCTTCCCTCTCAGCCGCAACTGCCACAAGCCACCATTATGGGATATCGAGCACAAGAGCCTCAGGAGACCCTATCGCAGGGTACCCCTTCTGTGTCTTCTACAGAAGCCCCTCCCAAAGAAGGATGTAGGAAGAAATTGTGCAAGAGGAAGCACATCGACTCCCCAGAGGAGTCTCTCACTGAGGATATGGACTACGATGAGGGGGAAGGATCCCCACGATCACCCCCCCCCCGAAGATGTCTCCTTTGGAGACATCCTTGAAATCTTAAAACAGAGGGGTGATTGTAATCCCTCCAACCCTTACTCTGAGGAATCTGTCTTTCTGCAGGCTTTTTGTGCTCGACCGTCTACCTCTTGGCTGACCCCACCTGCAGATGAGCTTATACAACTTGTGGTGCAGAGGGCTTGGAAGAATCCTGACACAGAATCCTGACACTATCGAACTGATCTCTAAGAGATCAGATAAAATGTTATCACCCCCGGTAGAGAACCCACACTGGTCTAAGGGCCTTCCAGTGGGCGCTATGGTGGTGGTGGCTACCACGAGAAAGGAGCTTGCAGAGGAGAGCCAGATGGTTCACCCACCTAACAGGGAGTCCCGGGCGGTGGATCGACTAGGGAAGCGAGTGTTTGCATCGACCTGTGCTATTAAGTCCTTGAATGATCTGGCACATTTTACTAGGCTCCAGAGAGATCTAGTTTCTGAACTATCTGGAACCTTAGCAAGACAAGTGTCTGACGAAGTATGCAACAAAGTTCCGTGCAGCTAGCTACCCTGGAATCTGTGTCTAACTCGTCCATGCGGTTAATATCCCATGCAACCAAAGATGGGGCTAGATCTGCGGGTTCAGGCATAGTCATGAGATGCCACACCTGGATGCTCCTTTGTGATTTCACAGATCCCTTTAAGTCTTCCTTCCTTAATGCTCCTGTGGAAGTATCTTCCCTATTGGGCCCTAAAATGAAGGACACATTAGCTAGGTGTGAGAAGGACATAAAAACCCTGTGTACTGTAGTTGTACATTTCTCCACTCCCCAGTGTCTTTATGTGAGGAAGCAGCGGAGTGGAAAAATGTGGCACCAAAAGTCTCTGGGTCCTTTTTGTGATACACATGGTGAGTTCTCCCTCAGAGGCAGAGAGGGGAACTCTAATGGAAGATGCCCCTACAGAGGCAGAGGTGGCCCGCACAATCAGAAGTCCAGAGATTCTTTCCCCAAACAGCCCTATCAGCGCTCCTGAAGAGTGGCCCAATTGCTTTCCTCTGGAAGCAGTCGGGGGGGGGGGGGGGCATTTTTCCCTGCACCAAATGGCCTGGCATTGCATAACCACAGATTCTTAGGTGCAGAGGATAAACACCAGAGGCTACAAAAATCCCACTGAACTCCTTTCCAAATCCACAAAAACATATTCCCGACATTCCACCCAGTCATAAGGAATCAGCAGCCATAGAGATAAAAAAGCTGTGTCAAAAAAGTCATATCCAAACAGTCCTACCAGACCAAATAGGGTTCGGATTCTACTCGATTATTTTTCGTGCCAAAAAAGACAGGGGACTGGTGGCCAATTTTGGATCTCAGTGTTCTGAAATAGTTTGTCACCCAAACAAAATTCCGGATGATCACAGTTCAGTACATTCTTCCATTCTTAGAAAAGTTCAATTGGATGTGCTCTATGGACCTTAAGGATGCATATTACCACATAAAACTTGACAGGCGGTCCAGAAAGTTCCATCGTTTCTGGCTAGGAGCCAGTCATTGCCAGTTCCGGGTTCTGCCCTTTGGAGACTCTGCAGCCCCCAGAGTGTATGTATACAGCTCACTTGAGACTGCAAGGATTCCGAGTGTTTTCATACGCCCCCACCAAGCGTCTCCTGGAAAAAACCCTGAACTACACCCTGACATTGACAAAAATCTTGGGAATCTCTATAAACTGGGAGAAAAGCAACCTGACTTCTACTCAGAGCTTAGATTTCATAGGAGCAGTTTTCAATACCAGTGTTGCTAAGTGTCTCTTCCAGATCACAGATTGCAAAGACTAAGGGCTCAACTCCTAGTGATATTCTGTCAGGACATGGCCTCGGCTCGAGAGGTCCTTCAACTTCTAGGTTAATGGCTGCGGCAATCATCATTGTTCCACTTGCGAGATTACACATCTCCTTCAGTGGCTTCTTTTCTCTCAATATTACCCGAATTATCAGACATTATCTTATCAAAAAAGGATAACAAGAAGGTGCAAAAAAGACCTTTTGTAGTGGATGAAGCTGGATGCAAATCTTTGGAGTCAGCCTTTCTCCCCTCCTCAGCCCAAGTTCACTGTGACCACAGATGCGTCTCTGATAGGGTGAGGCATTTTCAGGGAATGACTGTTCAAGGCACTTGGTTGTCCATAGAGGTCAATCTGCATTTTGTTGTACTAGAACTGAGGGCAGTGCTTCTTGCGTTGCAGGCATTTCACTCTCTCCTTCCATGTGGAACACTTGCCATTCAGTCAGACAACGTTGCAGTTGTCTGTTATGTCAGCAAACCAATGGGAACAAAATCCTACCTGTTGTGTCGAGAGGCCATGAGAGTGTGGCAATGGACGATTGGTTCCAACTGCTTTCTGATCGCAATGCACATTCCAGGGGATTCCAGCGTGATTGTGGACAAACTGAGCAGATGTATCCTTCTGCCTCACGAGTGGTCCCTCAACTAAACCATAATGGCGAAGATCTTCAGCCTTTGGGGCCAGCCTTGCTGCGATATTTTCGCCTCCCCAACAAACCACAAGTGCAGCAACTATTTTTCCCTGATCCCCTGCAGGGAGAGTCCCCGAGCAACGCTCTGATTCACGATTGGCCCACGGGACTTCTATACGCTTACCCCTCTTCCCCTTATCCCAAAATTTCTGAAGAAAGCCCTCCAGTTGAAAGGCAAAGTGATTCTCATTGCACCCTTTTGGCTCCATCAAGTACGGTTCCCCTTTCTTTGGCCTCACCTGCTAGACAAACTATGGAACCTGGATCCAACTCCAGAGCTCATTTCTCACCCTCAAGGGTTTATTCACCCGAATATAGCCAGTCTCAAGCTGACTGCTTGGTTTCTCCATTTCCAGTAATTGCCAGGCAGAACAATCTTTCTTCTCCGGTCCGTGACATTTATTCTGGCTTCGCGTAAGCAATCCACCAAGAAAATTTACTGTAGTAAGTGTGGAAAAGATTCTGAATATGGTCCGACCAAAGAAAACTTAATCCTTATTCAGCTCCAGTTAGTACAGTTTTGGATTACTTGTCAATTTTTTTCAAAGCAGGAGCTGCAGCATCAACCATCTGTGTTCACTTAGCTGCCATCTCCAATTTTCATAATGGTTTCAAGGACTCTTCTTTAATTTTCCATAGTCTCTGCAAGACTTTCCTAAAAGGGATGTCTCGTATTAGACCACCCATTAAGGAACCCACCGGACCATGGAGTCTCACATTAGTTCTTCAGGCTTTAACGCAATCCCCTTTTGAACCTCCTGTTACCTGTGATATCACGTTCTTATCTTGGAAGCCTTAATTCCTAGTGGCCATTACCTCAGCTAGACGTATTTCTGAGCTTCAAGCCCTATGTATTAAACGTCCTTATATAATTTTTCATAAGGACAGAGCATCAGTTTGGACAAATCCCTCCTTTCTACCCAAAGTTGTTTCAGATTTCACAGTAAACCAGTCTGTTGACCTACCAGTTATCTTCCCTAATTTCTCAAACAAAGGAGAATATTGCCTTCACCTGTTAGTTGTACATAGGCAATTGAGATTTTATCTTGACAGAACAAAGAAAATCCGCATATCAAACCAATTATTTGTATCCTTTTCAGGCCCAAAATTGGGGAAAGCTATTTCTAAAGTAACTCTATCCAAATGGCTAAGAAACTGCATACTCCTGGTGTATCAGTGTTCGAAAACCCCTATACCAGGCAAAATCAAAGCACATTCCACCAGACCTGTGGCAACTTCAATAGCTTTTCACTCAAGGGCATCCACGGATGATATCTGTGCAGCTACAGCATGGGCTACTCGTCATACCTTTATCTCTCATTACAAATTGGATATGGTATCTAGGGGACGAGCTTCCTTTGGTTCAATGGTGCTCAGGAATATTCTTCCATAAGGGCCACCCAAGATGCATAAGGTAGCTAGGGACTCTGTCCCATCAGTAAGGAATGAATGGAGATTATGTATTATCATAACGTTCCATCTGTGTTGTTCATCTTCATTCATTCATGTCCCACTCTTCTTCCCCCTCCTAGACGCTCCTATGGGATTGTCTAGGTCCAAATATCAGTCTAGGGAACTTGCTCAGATATAGCCTCTGCTTTTCTTGTCACGGTCAAACTCGATCTGAGGTAACTGGGAGAAGGGCACTATGGGTAAAGCTTAGCTCAAGAGGTTTTGGTTGGTGCTTGCTTGGTATTAGGCTGACTCGGTTCTGAGGACGGAACCTTCACTCATCCGTAATGAATGAAGATTAACAACATAGATGGAACGTTATGGTAAGACGTAACTTCTTTTTTTCTAAATGTCTCAATAACCAGCTAACAGACGTAACAGACATAACTGTTTAGCCTTGTATGGAAGTCCACACGTGGATGAACAAAATGCTGCTCAGTACGTCTGTAGCTTTAGTGTTTATGGAGATATAATTTAAAATATTACATTTAATATTTGCTGTGTTTGCTGTGACTTAAAATTTAGTGCAAGACTTAGAATCTAGTAAATATTACTGCTATAAAGATTTGTTTGTGCTCAGCAGTTTGAAAATGTCATTTCTGTAGTAACTCTTACGGCTCCAGCAATACATGAGCATTTATTTGAAATTTGAGGCCCTAACTTGATTTTGTCAAAAAGCTCACAAACACAGTCATTGGAAGTTGAGTACAAACCTTCAAAGCTCCACTGGAGTGAATGAGTTCACACAATAGCCTGCTCAGGCATTTTTTCAGGTTTCCTACTGCTTATTACCTTACAAAATTGAATCAGTCAAAATTACTTCATGGTACTGACTGGAACCAATCCACAAAATTGACATTAACTGTTTGCAGTGTTTGTTAAATATACTCCTATCCCCTCTAAAATTATTTCAGTATCATGACTGACTTACTGACTATACCACGTATTGGTTTAATAATGAAATAAAGAAAATGATGCAAATAAAACTATAAACAATGTCGGACAGTAAATGGGGCAAAAAGCATGGTCATCGAGGCTCACAACTCCAAAGAGACCCATGGCTGCCCATCAAACACATGGCCCCCTACTCATCCATCTAAAATTAGTTGTTTTTTTTTATTATTCTATTCAGCACTGCTACCTCAGCTTATGTGCTGAATGTAAGAGCCATTGATTTTCAGTGTGTAAAAACAGCAAAAAAATAAATAAATAAAAGAGATTTAAATGTTACTGTAACTATTCATTATACTTTTGTGGTAATCGCCATTCAAACTTGCACAGCACTGCAAGTTTAAATTGAGTTTGTCTTTAAAGTAAAAGGAAATATCAATGTTATATCAATATTTTTTCTCTTTTGAGCCTCTGTTTATACACAATATGTTGCATACTGTACATACTTTTGAATGCCTGGCAGCAGCCTCTCCCTGCACAGAGTTTTGCAGCCATGGGAGTCCTGCATTAAGTAAACTAATTTTTATTTAATTTAGCTCTCAACTGATGTAATTCATGTTTCATTGTTGCAGTCATTACGTTTGGGTTATCTGCTTGCAGTAGCCCTCATTCGGCCTGTTTAACAAAGTCTTGGGTCCTACATCGGTTGCTGTCTCCTCTTCCGTGACATCGGGTCATCAGGGGTATAAAACATGCAGCCGACATCATTACATCAATCTTTCTTGCCGTGCGGTGCCCGAATCAGAAGCAGTTCGCAAGTGCCGGCCGACTCCTGAAATTTTTATTTTCGAGTTTCAGAACCGAAGTCTTCAGCTAAAAACTAAGTACCCCGTTGGGGAAACTTTTTCTTGCTCTAAACCGATGTTAATAAAAGTAAATAATTGCATTTCTTGTGGAAAGCAAATACCTCATAAAGATTTTAATTCGTACTGTATTCCTTGTCTAGGCCCTGACCACGATGTACCTCGCTGATGGTTTTGTGCCTTATTTAAAACCACGAACTATCTGCCGTCAGTATATTTGCGCTTCTGAATTTTTTGGTGCTCAGTTTAATTATCCTGATATGTCTTCGGTAAGCCATCCGACTACCGACATTCCGAAAAGATACAAAGATAAAGAGAGAGACAGGCCGCCCAGTTTGCTGGTACTCAGTGAGGCGCTTTCGCAGCCCCTGATACCTGCTACTTCAGATTCGCAGGCCTCTACTAAGACCCATTCATAGTCCGGTGAGATGCTTCAGCTCGGTGAGATGCTTCAGCTGTGGAACCTGCGGATGTCTCTGCCTTGGATGGGTCCGGAGCTACTGTGCAGGCACCGGTTTCTGGGGGTGTATTCTGGCCTACTGACTTGCATATTAAACCAACACCATTTTCTTCTTCAAGGCCTGAAACTCGAACCATGCCTAGAAAACTGATGCCCAGAACGCATGGTCAGGCCTCTATGCCTAAAAAACAAATGATAAGAATGACTGAAGATTTTGTTACTTTAATCAGGGGAAGCCAACCTTCCCCCTCTAAGACACCTAGGAAGGAGCTTGCTTATGATACTTCTGACCAGGATTCTGAAATTTCTGTTTCCTCTGATGACCAGGATTTACCCTTATCTACCTATGAGGATTCTGATGCTGAAGACTCCATTCCCTCTGCCCCCCCCACAGAGGATTTCTCTCTTGGTGAAGTCTTGCATACTCTCAGGGAGCTTTTTCATTGGGAAAGTCAGGATTTCTCTGATTCTAAAAAGGGGCTTAGGGATTAATTACTCCTGCCCCAGCACAGGCCTTTAGCTATACCTCTTGTACTGGACATGGTTGATGATGCCTTTTCGCAGTCTAGCATGGCCCCTGACTCTTTACCTCCTGCTTCCAGAAAACTTGATGGATATTACAGGGTTCCTGACTCTCACAAGTTCCTTTTCAAAAATCCTACTGCGGATCCTGAAACCGTTCCACAGGGACCCAAGGACATTAAAGCTACTGCTGCCAAAAATCCTACTCCCTCTGATAGAGACTTCAGGTCACTGGATAGATGGAGTAAGAAGGTATACACTTCTGCAGCCTTGGCCATTAGGGCCTTAAACTGCCAGTTTCATATGTTAAAGTATCAGCTGCATATTATTGGATTGCTTAAACAGAAAATGATGTTGATTCCTGATTGTGCTGAAAATAAGGATTTACAGGATTTTATGCATTCTGCTGAACAAGTTGGTAAACATACATTGCAATGTGGTTTTGATTCACTAGCGGCATCTTGCAAGGCTGCTGTAACTGGGTTTGTACTTAGAAGGCATGCTTGGCTTAAGGAGCAATCCTTGCCCGATCATGTTAAAGCGAAATTACTGGATGCTCCCTTAAATCAGGACCGCCTGTTTGGCAACAAGGCAGAAGTTCTTCTTAAAAAGATGGAGGAAAAAGCTAAATCTATGCAAATTGTTAAAGACTTTTTTACAAGTACAACCTCCAAGATTTAGTAGGCATTGGCCTTCTAAGAATTGATCCTTTCCTGCCTCTTCCAGACCTTCTCATTCCAAACCCAGGTCCAGCAGAGCACCCAGGCTTCAGTCCCAGGGGATGCACAGGACTAAGCAGTGGGGGGCCTCCACTTCCAAATTTGGAGTAATAAAACTCCCCCTCTATGGTAAACTGTCTCAGTGACTTTTTTTTTTAAACTTCCAAGCACTTCTCAACTGACTACCCCTTTGGGGGGAAAGATTGCTCTTCATGCAAAGAACTGGGGACTCGTTACCCAGGACAAATGGGTTTTAAATGTGTCCCAAGGATACAGATTTCACTTCCACACATGACCAACTTCAAACAGTTGGCCGGATCTACCTCCAAAGCACTGGGCAGAGGCACAAAAGCAAATACTCTCTCTTAAGCATAGGGGCTATCCAGTTGGTATCAGAAGAGAAAAAGGGACAAGGTTTCTACACAAGATTTTTCCTGGTACCCAGAAAAGACCATTCATGGCGTCCTATCCTGGACCTGCCAACTCTAAACACCTTTTTGGTTATTCCAAAATTCAAGATGCTGACTCTTCACCGGTTGCTTCCTATGCTAAGCAAAGATGCCTGGTTGGCAACACTAAATTTAAAGGAAGCATACCTGCACATCCCAATCTAGGAATCTTGCAGAAGATTCCTACGCTTCAAAGCAGGCTACATGCATTATCAGTTCTGTGCACTGCCCTTTGGCTTATCTACTGCGCCCAAGGTATTCACAAAGTGCCAAGCTCCAGTCATTGCATTTTGCAGGCAAAGAAATATTCAAATATACCAATACCTGGACAATTGTCTAATTCAGGCAGAAAACCAGGACATACTTTTGAATCATCTGGCTGTTGTACAGAGGGTGCTAACTTGTCTGGCGTGCACCATAAATGAAAAGAAATCACACCTGGTACCCTGTCAACAAATTATATTCCTGGGAGCAAGCTTGAATACAGCTTCCCAGATGGCTTTCCTCACGCCAGCGAAACAAATTCACTTAACCTACTTCAAACAAGTGGCCACAAAAACCCTGCTATCTGCAAGGCAAATACTACAATCCTTGGGGTTCATGGCCTCCTGCATTCTTTTAATTCGATATGCAAGAGTGCATATGAGGAAACTACAATGGTACCTAAAAAGCTTATGGTGTCAACATTCTCAGGATCTAGAAGCAATGATTCCTATCATTCCTTGTCTACACCTTGAGTTCCTTTGGTGGGCAGAGGCCTGCCACCAAAACAAGGAACTACCATTCAAACTAGCCCCTGCCGCCCAAACCCTAACAACAGACATATCAGACTATGCATTGGGGGGGGCGCACCTGGCAGGGAAGTGCATTCAGGGCAAATGGAACCCAATTCAAATGCACCTTCACATCAATCATAAAGAAATGTTAACTGTACAGAATGCTCTGACGGCCTTCAACGACCACATTCTTCCAGGACAATTAATGGTAAAGATGGACAACACCACTGTTATGCGGTACATAAACAAGCAGGGGGAGTACACATTCTTACCCCTTCTGCAGACTAGCCATGGCATTGTGGAACACAGCCTTGAGCTACCAAGTACATCTGCAAGCTCAATTCCTGCCAGGAAAACTAAATACACTGGCAGACGGACTAAGCAGAAACCTCATGGACTCACACGAGTAAAAACTGGAACCGAGGACTTTCAACATGTTGACAAGCAAATGGGAGAACCAGATAATAGATCTGTTTGCCTCCCCCCAGAACTATCAATTGGAAAAATTTTGCGCAAGGACTCCTCACAGATGAGCTTGGAAAGTGGATGCTCTGTCCTTCAGCTTGAAAAAACTGTCAGTTTATACCTTTCCTCCTCTGCCTCTGCTCTCCAAAGTACTACTAAAGATCAAACAATACAAACCAAGGATGATTTTGATTGCACTAGCCTGGCCATGCCAACACTGGTACCCCCTCCTGCGCAGTGTGTCACTGTTGGCCCCATGGCAGCTGCCTCAGACTCCTACCCTGCTGTCTCAGCAGGAGAACCAGATTCTGCACTCTCAGCTTCAAACACTGAACCTAGCAGCTGGGCTAATTACCTAAGCTCTCCTTTACCATCCCTCAGTAAACCAGTGATGGATGTCATTTTAGTGGTGAGGAGGCCTAGTACTAGAAAATCTTATGCTGAAAAATGGAAAAGATTCTGTGCCTGGAACCAGTCTCAAGGGGTGAGCACAGCAGTTACCAATTTACCTCAGATTTTACAATACTTAACTGAGATTCTTCACAAGGGCCTGTCTTTTTCCTCAATATAAATTCACGCCTCAGCCATTTCAGCTCATTATAACACAGAACCTCCCCTCTTCTCTTTTCTACTGCTCAAGCAGTTCCTCAGAGAGGCCAAAAATTTAAGACCACCCAGGAGAGCTCCAACTCTAGCCTGGGACCTTAACTTTGTATTGGAGAAACTCACCCTTCCTCCTTTTGAGCCAGCTGCTACTGCAGATTTAAAATTCCTTTCTTGGAAAACAGCTTCCCTTTTAGCCATCACTTCAGCAAGAAGGGTATATGAATTACGGGCCCTTATGGCAGTGGAGCCTTTCATCATCTGTCATGCGCACAGGGTGTCCCTCAGGACCAATCCCCCTTTCATGCCAAAGGTGGTATCCAGTGTGGCCTTTAATCAGTCCATTCATTTTCCTATCTTCTGTCCTAATCCACAGAACAAGGGGGAACGGATATGTGCACAGACAACTTAGATTCTACTTGGACAGGTCTAAACCTCAAAGGAAATCTGAACAACTGCTGGTGACATTTGCTTGCAGGGACAAAGGGGAAGGCTATTTCAAAGCGAACCATCTCCAAATGGATAGGCCATTGCATTAATTTCTGCTATAAGCACCATGGAAAACCTATCCCACAGGAGGTCAGACCCCACTCAACCAGGGCTGCATCTAATTCTACAGCCTTTCTCAGAGGTGTACCTACAGGGGCATCCTAGATGCTGCTACCTGGAGTTCTGTACATACTTTCACCAAGCATTACCATTTGCCAATTTTCTCTAAATCCAGAGCTGGCTTTGCCATTGCAGTGTTGTAGGGCCTTATAGGTGGTCCTAATGCTATCTAAATTCCTCCTCCCATCCTTAGCTTTGGGAATCTACCCAAATGGAATGACTGCAACAGTGAAACACGAAGAACATAGTACAGTTGTGTACATGTACCATAAATGTAGATGTTCAAGTGTATTCACTGTTGCAGTCCTGGTTATCCCTCCCTCCAGCCCCCTGACTTCTTTTGGCTATACCTCTTCTCTCCTTTTCAATGCTTAAAAGCTTTTTGGTATATTTGCTTTTTTGTTGGAGGTATAACCTTGTATATTTATAGATTTAATTGCTTCCCATTAGGGGGGCACCTGACATCTAGAGCAAGAAAAACTGATGTAATGACGTCGGCTGCATGTTTTATATACCCCTGACGACCTGACATCACGGAAAAGGAGACCGCAACCGACGTAGGACCCAAGACTTTGTTAATCAGGCCGACTGAGGGCTACCTGCAAGCAGATAACCCAAACGTAATGACTGCAACAGTGAAACATGAAGAACCCAAATGGTAATGACTGCAACAGTGAATACACTCGAGCATCTACATTTATGGTAAGTGTACACAACTGTACTTTCCTGAGTGACTTTCTGCAAAATTAGGGACACTGGTTATCCTCTTGTTTTTTCCTTGTCTGCCATCACATATTTGATTTTCTGGATTGTGGATGTTGGCATTTCATAATTTTATTCAGAAAATGCATATTATTGCAAAACCTGTTCTTTTAACTGCTTGAATTAGAAAATTAATATTTCAAAAACTGTCCCTGATTTTGGGCCTTTGCTTCCTTTATTTTTGGCTTTGTCTGAAATTCTTGACTAAAATTGTGAGGATGATGTTTTTGTTCCTTTCTAATAGTTTGTGGCTCATAGCACATCATTGAAGATTGGGCATAATATCCTTCATAATAGGTATTCCAATGCAAAAACTGGCATTCTAGCAACTTTCTAAGTATACAAAAGAAATATTTAAAGTCACTCTGATTCTGAGCCTTGTGAGCCTTGTTTTTTGGCATTGTCCATTAATCCTTGCTATAAGAAGTTGAGCTATACTGCTGCAGTAGTATAAGCTATATGGATTATATATTGTAAAGGATATAAAGTCATCCAGCTTCCAAAGCTTTCAGGGGAACCTTCCACGTGCATTAACCATTAGCTTGAGCTGAGTTGACTAAAAGTCATGTTTGGGTGCAAAGGCCTTCAGAGCTTTTCTGTCAGTTAAGAGAGCCACCCTCTGCGGGTGTTTGAGGACTGATGATTGGCTAATGCTGTTCCATCGTTGGGCAGATAAGTTCCTTCGGGGGGGGGGGTTACTTCCATTTTTTTTTTGACAGAAAACTTACTGTTTCTGTACAACTTAAGTTTAGGAGAAAGTACTGTCATGTGACTCAATGGGAGTGTTACTATTTTACTTTTGTGGTAAAAAGTTGTTTAAAATAAATAATGTGATTTTTACTATTTTAACACGGGAAAAAGGTTACTTTTGTACAACATGATTCAACTATTTCTGCCAGGCTTCCCCAAGAATTTGGCACCTTTTTTTTGGCTTAACCATGAATGCCTGTTGATTCCTTAGTTCTTTTTCCAGCCACAAAAAGAAAATGTTCAGCAACTTAGTGTGGCTGCAAAAGCTGTTTGAAGGACTTCAGCTGCAGGTGAATGACTTTGATATGGATAAAGATGGTCCCTTGATACTCATCTTTTTACTTTGGTTCCATTATTGCAGTCCCTCAGCCACCATGGGCCAAGGGTTTAGACACGTCCTTCACTGCTGTTGGAGTGCCCTTGGGCAAGCAAGAGAGTCACTCATCACTCTTGGGAGAAGGAACAGGGAATACCACTCTCTCTAGCCAGAAAGTTGTCCCCATTTCTGGGGGAGTTTTTTTTTACTGACAAACACATTGCTTATACAGAAATTATTGTCAAAAAAGAAAAATGTATATAGTCTCTCTTGTCTCAATGTGGAGAGGAGTAATTTATTGGCTTAGTTCAGGCTTTAATGCAGGTTCTTAACCTTTCTGTATGGTTGCTTCCGGTGAAAGAAACGGGAGTTCTGCATTTTCTGATGAGGTTCAAGAGTTTTAACCGTTGGATTATGAAGGCACAGATTGTGTTAGTTCAAGCACAATCTCTGCATGTACGGCAACTGCAAGGTTTCAAAGAAAATATGTTCCAAAAAGTCAAATGATGAAACCAGCAGACTGTGACAGATAAACAGTATTTAATATATGTTGCTAAAAAGCATATATAAAGATAAAGGAGAAAACAACTGTTTCAGCTTGACAAATCACATAGCCTTCATTAGTGTAAAAAAATTGTGTTCAGCGAACCCCTTATTTAGTCAATACTATAAACATGTGACTGATTAAAGGTGCTTGTTTAGTCCAGGAGCAAACAAGCCCCCCCCCCCCCCAACTTAACAATCCATTTTTTCTCTTTTCTATTAAGTATTTGATGCCAACCTGTCTTATTGGATTTCCTACCCAAAATCCGATCATTAATGGTAAACTTAAAAAAACATTTTTATGTATTGTGTTGTGTTTGTAGAAAGCATTGGCCATTTTTTTTATTTTTAATGTCACAAAAGTGCTCAGAAATTCTGAATTTGACAGGTCATGAGGTCTAAACAAATGTAGAAAGCTGAACAATTACAAGAGGCCAGATACATCACCCAATCTGTTTGGCAATTAGCAAAAAAATGAAATGTTATAAACCTGACTGGTATTTTTACTACTAAAGGACTTGGTCTTCATAACTCTAGAACAGTAAGTGCAATGGCCGTAAGGGAAACAACCAACAACTTGATCCCCCCCAAAAGTGTAGTTTGAACAAATTCCTTCTTACAGTAAGTCCCATGTTTATAATAATTAAAGTAGAAGCCCAAATTTTTGTTTTTCCTAAAGGCGAAGTGGCATCTATTTTCCAAGAAATCAGAGAGTTTATTGTCTGCCAACAGGATGTTCCAATGGCGCTGGACAGTATCCATAAGTGCTCCAGTGATGTTCTTAGTGTTGCAGTCATTACATTTGGGTAATCCTGCTGGCAGGTTGCCCTCAGTCGGCCTGAATTCCAAAGTCTTGGGTCCTGCATCGGTTGCTGTCGCCCCTTCCCTGACGTCAGGTCGTCAGGGGTATATAATAAGCAGCCAACGCCATTTTCTTCAGTTTTTCTTGCCACAGATGTCAGGCGCCCCCTAAAAGGGTAGGCAGAATTTATAAATATATAAAAATACATGCGCCAATATAAATTTTACCGTCATCTACAAGCAAATACACCACATAGGTCGTATAAGTTAGAGAAGGAAAGATAGGTTTCAGCAGAAAGAAGGGAGGTGGCGGGTGGGTAACCTGGACTGCAACAGTGAATACACTCAAACATCTACATTTATGGTAAGTGTACACAACTGTACTATGTTCTTCGTGTTTCAGAGTCCCAAAGCTATGGTTGGGAGGCTGGAGCTAAATAGCATTAGGAGCAGCTATGAGGCCCTGCAGAACTGCAGTGGCAAAGCCTGCCCTGGATTTAGAGTAGAGTGGCAGATGATAGTGCTTTGTAAAGGTGTGCACTGAACTCCAAGTAGCAGCCTCTAAAATGTCTTTGGTTGGTAGCTGAAGTGGCTGCAGCTCTGGTTGAATGTGGCCTAATGCCCTTAGGCACTGGATTGCCATGCTGTGAGTAGCAGAAACAAATGTAGTGGCCTTTCCACTTTGAAATAGTCTGCTTTGAGATAGCCTTTCCTTGTGATCCTGCAGCATATGCAACTAGTAATTGCTCTGTCCTCCTGAAAACTTTGGTTCTGTCAAAGTAGAATCTAAACTGTGTATGTCCAAAGAATGCAGAATTCTTTCCCCCTTGTTCTGTGGATTTGGATAAAAAGTTGGCAGATGAATAGTTTTGTAAGAGCCACACTGGACACCTCCTTAGGCATAAATGTTGGGTTTGTCCTCAGAGAAACCCTGTCTGGATAAAAAATGATAAAAGGATCCACAGCCATGAGTGCCTGTAGCTCTGAAACTCGTCTTGCAGAAGTTATTGGTAGGAGCAGAGCTGTTTTCCAAGATAAAAACTTTATATCAGCAGTAGCAGCTGGCTCAAAAGGAGGCAGGGTGAGTTTTTCCAAGACATAGTTGAGGTCCCATGCAGGCATTGGTGATCTCCTTGGGGTCCTTAAATTTTTGGCTCCTCTGAGGTACTGCCTTAACAAAGGATGATAAAAGATTGATGGCTCTGTATTGTAATGAGCCGAAATGGCAGATGCATGAATTTTAATTGATGAAAAAGATAGGCCTTTGTCCAGCATCTCAGTTAAGTATTGCAAAATCTGAGGAATATTTGGTACAGCTGTATCAGTTCCTTGTGCCTGGTTCCAAGCACAGAATCTCTTCCATTTTCCAACGTAAGATTTTCTAGTACTAGGCCTTCTGGCTTCCAAAATGACATCCATCACAGCTTTACTGAGAGGTGTGTTTTGTATGACTACATTATCCACCATGCTGCCAGGTTTAAGGTCCTGAGTTGGCTGTGCAGGATCTGATTGTTTTGCTGGGACAGTAGATGAGGTATCTGAGGTAAGGTCCAAGCTGGGTATTGAGACAAGTTCCTCAGGATTGGATGCCAGTACTGGCGGGGCCAGTCTGGGGCAATCACTATCATCTTTGGCTTCTCCTGTCTGACTTTTAAGAGTACCTTGGGGAGGAGAGGCAGTGGCGGAAAGGCATATACTGATAGTTTTTTCCAACTGAAAGATAGGGCGTCCACTTTTCATGCTCATCTGTGATAAGTCCTTGTGCAGAATCTTTTTAGTTGGTAGTTGAGGGGAAGCAAATCGATATAAGTCCGGGCATCCCCATTTCCTTGTTATCATGTTGAAGACTTGTGGGTCCAGCTGCCACTCGTGGGGATCCATGAGGTTTCTGCTTAGTTCGTCTGCCAGAGTATTTTCCTTTCCTGGCAGGAATTGTGCCTGCAGATGCACTTGGTAAGTCAATGAGGTGTCCCACAAAGTCATGGCTACTCTGCAAAGGGGGTAAGAATGTGTGCCCCCCTGCTTGTTTATATACCACATGACCGTGGTGTTGTCTGTCTTTATCAGTAATTGTCCCGGATGACGTAGGTCCTTGAAGGCTGTCAGGGCATGTTGAACAGCTAGCATCTCTTTTTGATTGATATGTATATGCATTTGATTTGAGGGCCATGTGCCCTGAATACATCTTCCTGCCATGTGGGCCCCCCAGGCATAATCTGATGCATCCGTTGTTCGTGTCTGCCTGGCTGGGGGTAATGTGAATGGCTGTCCCTTGTTCTGGTGACGAGCCTTTGCCCACCATCAAAACTCCTGTTGCATGCAGGGGATTAGAGTAATTATTGTTTCCAGGCTGTGGCAATGTTGAGTCCAAACACATTTTAGGTAATTTGAAGTTTCCTCATATGCAGTCTTGCATATGGAATTAGTAGGATGCATGATGCCATGAAGCCCAAAGCCTGCAGAATTTTTCATGCAGATAACTGGGCTTTTGTTGCCAACATTGTGAAATAGGTAGTCAGTTGCCTTTGTTTGTCTGGCATGAGATAAGCCATCCGGGCAGTTGTATTTAAGCTTGCACCCAGGAATATTATCACTTGAGAGGGTACTAGTTTTGATTTCTTTTCGTTGACTGTGTACCCGAGGCATGTTAGAAGTCTTTTCACAAACACCAGATGTTGTCGAAGAATGTCCTTGTTCTCTGCTTGAATTAAACAATCGCCCAAGTAAGGATATATTTGTATTCCTCTTTATCTGCAGAATGCAATTACTGGTGCCAGGCACTTTGTAAAGACCCTGGGCGCAGTAGATAAGCCTAAGTGCAGAGAATTGGTAATTCATTGTGCCAGCCTTGAATCTGAGGTTTCTTCTCCATGATTGTCTGATTGGGACATGCAGGTATGCCTCTCTTAGGTCTAAAGTCACAAGCCAAGCATTCTTGCCCAGCATGGGCAGAAGCTGCTGCAAAGTCAACATTTTGAAATTTGGTATATCCAGGAATGTGTTCAGAATAGATAGGTCCAATATTGGTCTCCAGGCTTTGTCCTTTCTGGGTACCAAGAACAGTCTTGAGTAAAATCCTTGTTCCTGCTCCTGCTCTGGTACTTGATGAATAGCCCCCATGGCCATGAGGGATGAGACTTGTTTTTGTGCCTCTGCCCATTGATTTTTTGGCAGATCTTGCCAACCGTTTGCCTTTGGCAGGGTATGGAAATAGAACTTGTAGCCTTGTGACACTATATTTAGAACCCACTTATCCTGGGTTATAATGTGCCAGTTTTGACAAAAGTGCTAATTCCCCCCCCCCCTCCCCCCCAAGGGTGCCGCCAGGAGGTAAGTGCTTAGTGCAGGCAGGGGGAAGTCATTGGGACTGTTTTCTGTATGGTTGTGATTTGTCTTCTCCAGCTTTGGAAGGTAGAAGCACCCCATTGCTTTGACATGTATGACCCTTGCGCCTGGGATCTGCCTCTAGGGCGTCTGGATCTGCCCCTTTGAGGTCTGTCTGACACAGGAAAGGACCAGTTCTTTGTAGGCCAGTGTCTGCTAAACCTAGGTGGCTGTACTTGTAAAAAAATCTTTGACAGTTTGCATAGATTTAGCTTTGTCCTCCATTTTCTTTAACACCTCTTCTGCCTTAATACCAAACAAAGTATCATGCTGTAAAGGTGCATCTAATAATTTAACTTTGACATGATCAGGCAGATTTTATTCCTTTAACCAAGCATGCCTCCTAATTACAGAACCCGTAACTGCGGCCCTGCAGGAGGCCTCCAAAGAATCAAAACCACATTGCAAAGTATGCTTTCCATCTTGTTCAATTGCATGCAATAAATCCTGCATTTCCTTATTTTCTGCACATTCAGAGTTTAACAACATTTTCTGTTTAAGCAATGCCATATATTGCTGATATTTGAGCATATGAAACTGACAGTTTAAGACCCTTACAGCCAAGGTGGCAGATGTGTAAACCTTTTTTCCCCATCTATCCAGTGCCCTAGAATCTCTGTCAGAGGGGGTAGGGTTTTTTGCAGCGAAAGCCTTAACTCCTTTGGGACCCTGTGAAATGGTTTCTGGGTCTGCAGCAGGGTTTTTAAAAAGGAATTTATGAGAGTCAGGGACCCTGTAGTATCTGTCAGGCTTAACAGGAGCTGGAGGTAGGGAGTCAGAGGGTCAGACTAGACTCTGAAAAAACATCATCTACAATGTCTAACACAGATGGAATGGCTAGAGGCCTGTGTTGGGGTAGTAAAAGGAAATCCCTGAGCCTCTTTTTAGATTCTGAAAAATGTTGGCTCTCCCAGTGGAAATGCTCCCTCATAGTGAACAAGGTTTCCCCAAAAGAATAGTCCTCTGGAGGATAAGCTGAAGGTATAGATTCTTCAGCATCAGAATCCTCATAGGGGGGAAGAGAATATTCCTGATCAGAAGAGGAATCAGAAAAAATAGAAACCTGATCTGAAGATTCATAGTTTCTCTCTTGCCTAGGCGTCTTATCAGGAGGGGGATGTGAACCCCTGATCAAGGTAATCAAGTTTTCAGCCATTTTGAGCATCTGTTTTTTGGGCATAGAGGCCTGACCACGTGGCTCTTGAGTTTGTTTCTTTGCTGTAGAAGGTGCTTTAGTCTTTGCCTTTGAAGCTGAATTCGGTTTAATGTAGAGATGCTTAGGTCTGAATACACCCTCAGAAGCCGGTGCCTGCTCAGCAGCTCCGGACCTATCTGCTGGAATAGTGTCCGAGGCTCCAATACTTTGAGTTTCCAGCGACATAGCTGACTCCACGTGAGAGTCGGTAGCAGCCTGCAACTCTAAAGTAGCAGGTGTCCGGGGCTCCGAAAGCGCCTCTCTGAGAACTGGCGAACAGTCGACTGGCTTAGGAGAAGATTTGTCGTCGGTTTTGGGCCTCGGTAGTTTCTCTCTCTCCCTTTCTTTACGTTTTGTGTGAACTCCGGTAGTCGGATGGCTATCCAACAACATTTCTGGATAATTAAACCGGCGTCCAAAATAGTTTAAAGCAAAATCATACCAACGCTTAATAGTGCGTTGGTTAAATGTAGCACAAAACCGACAACCTGAAATGTTGTGATCAGGGCCTAGGCAAGGAATACAGTAAGAATGAAAGTCCTTATGAGGTATTTGCTTTTCACAAGAAATACAATTATTAACTTTTTCTGACATCGGTCTGGAGCAAAAAAAAAGTTTCCCCAACGGGGAACTTAGCTTTATTGAAGACTTCGGATCTGAAACTCGAACAAGAAAATCTCAGGAGTTGGCCGACCGGCACTTGCGAACTGACTCACACACACACACACACACACACACACACACACACACACACACACACACACACACACACACACACACACTCTTTCCCTCTCTCTCTCTCTTGGGAAAGGCTGGCACCGATTTACTAGCTATGCCCCCTTTTGCCCAGACTGTAAGGTGGTTATTATTGCCACCAGCTAATATCCGTTACTTTTAGGCCCTTGACAAAGGGTGTCCAGTCTTACTGTGTAATGTTACTGTTAACCCAAATGGTACTGTGACCAAGAGCAAGGCTATTAGGAGTGGCCCACAGTGTCACCAAATAAACATGCAGGTAGTCTCAGAGCTTAATTATATCTCACAAATGTCAGCAACAGTGAAAGGTTTAAATATAATTATTTAATAATAAATAATAAAAGAACAAGGAATTCTCAGTAAATAGTTACATTAGAAAATCACAGGAAATATTTAAAACAACATTGCAGGACAGTCTCAAAGAAAACATCTAAGCTATACTTCACTATATTCCTGTCTGAATCTAAGATAAATTACTGTACCCTAGTTAAATAACTTCCAGAGCAAGGCAAGTGTAAGGAATTCATCTTCTAGCTGATGTTGGGTCCAAGTCAGAACTCTCTCCAAGAGTTCTTAAATTAATATCTCAAATATTACTGCTGGGTTAGCTTGCAGGATGATATCACTTCTTATCATCTGACTTTAGTTCCCAAGCTAAACCCCCTTTGCTAGAAACTACCAGCCTTTAGCATCTGCTTAGAAAGAAATACATAGCTCTCAGATCTTTGCAGCTGCTGGAAGACATAAAACAGTAAAACACAAGACAATGCAGAAGGCTCCCTAGTTTGACATCCTGTCTCCGTGCTGCATTGAAACTATCTTTTATGGCATAGGTATAAAATTTAATTTCAGCTGTTTTTTAAGTTTTGCAAGTTATTCTTTTTTGTTCAGTTTCCACTGTTAAAATGTATACATTTACTTGCTTTTCCTAGGAAAGAGGCACATTTTTGGCTTGACCATGGAACAAACTGTTAGTTGGTCCTTCAAGCCAAAAAAAGAAACAAAAAAACACAGCATCCATGGGACCTGATGGTGTCCCCGGCTGTGTGCTCCACGAACTCAATGAGGAATTAAACCCACAGCTAGGACAGCTGTTTAATCAAAGTCTTACCTCTGGATACGTACCCAGGGAGTGGCGCACTGCAACTGTGGTCCCACTTCACAAAGGCGGTGCCTCCACCGATCCTGGAAATTACCGGCCCATTAGCTTGACAAGCCTTATCTGCAAAGCCATGGAGAGGATCATAATGGACCTCATAAATAAAGACCTAGGGAATTTGCAGACTTTGGATCCAACCCAGTTTGGCTTTGTCAAAGGCAGATCATGCCTTTTAAACTTGGTTGACTTTTTCGAAACAGTCACCAAAGCCATTGATGAGGGAAAGGCAGTCCATACAGCCTACGTCGATCTGGCTAAGGCCTTCGATACAATACCCCACTTGGGTATCATTGAAAAACTCATCAGCTTAAATGTTAACCCATACATCACAAGATGGGTTGCAAACTGGCTGAGTGACAGAACCCACAGGGTCAGAGTTGCTGGCGCCATGTCAGACTCAAAGCCTGTCACAAGTGGTGTCCCACAGGGCTCAGTCCTGGGCCCACTCTTGTTTGGCATCTACTTTTCCAGTACAAGCAAACACAGGAGGGTTATGGCTGACAAAGTTTGCAGATGACTGCAAACTGGCCATAGTAGAAAACACATCTGACACAGATATCCTTCAGAAGGGTCTCACAGAAACGGATAACTGGTGCCAGAGCCACGGCCTAAAGTTAAATGCCAAAAAATGCATAGTCATACCCTTCGGGAAAAACAAGGTTACCCCTAGCTACCAAATAGGTGGCAATCCACTGAGCACAGAAGAAGTTAACAGGGACCTGGGGACCCAGGTTGATAGTAGTCTGTCATTCGACACCCATGTAGCTAAAGTAGTTAGGAAGACCTTCTACATTGCCCACCTTATCATGAAGGGATTCTCATCTAGACTCAGGGAGGTCATAGTCTCCCTTTACTCATCACTCATCAGACCAATGATTGAGTACAATGCCCCATTCGGAATGTATCTGACCCGACACTTGCAGCAGCTGGAGAGGCCACAAAAGTTCCTCACCAAACAGATAAAGGGTCTCAAAAATCTGTCCTATGCTGCCCGACTGAAAGAACTCCAGCTCTATTCAGTCGCTTACCGCTTGCTCAGAGGTGACCTTTGCCTAACATACAAGGCCATGTCAAACCCAGATTTGATGAATATGCTTCACCTCAAAAAATCTAGATCCATCAGAGCCATAAGGGCGGGAGACTTAAACCTCGGACACGGCTATTAATAGGACGTGCTGGAGGGATAGATTCATCACCCAAAGACTCCCTAAGCTGTGGAACAAAATCCCGGTATATGTGAGGCAGAGCACCTCGCTGGCCTTGTTCAAGAGAAATCTTGACCAATGGATGGGAGATCGCAGATATACCCCAGGGATTACCTCAGTGTCACTGCTCGACAGAGGCACAGCAAAATAATGGGTATAGTTCCCCATACTAAAGGGGTGGCGTAAGCCACAAAACGATGGGCTAGGCTTGTAAATGCCCTCAGGCAGATAGCCTAGTATGAACCTATGAACCTATGAACCTAGGAAAGAGGCACATTTTTGGCTTGACCATGGAACAAACTGTTAGTTGGTCCTTCAAGCCAAAAAAAGAAGCAAAATTAAGCAAACATCCTTTGCCACCACAGCAAGTTAATAATTTGCCTCAGCTGCAGGTGGGTGACGCTGCTTTGGCCATTAGTTGTAAATTAGACCACTCCTCTTTTTTGGATCTCTAGCCACTATGGACTTGGGTTAGCCACGTCCTCTGCAGCTGCTGGGGGTCCCCTCATTGAGCAAGGGAGATCCACTCATGTTGGTCCTGGAAGAGGGAAAAGGGAAGGTTTTCTTACTTTTGTCCGAATGTTATGGCCATCCATAGGGAAGCTGCTTCTGCCATTAATAACTCAGCTAGCCCCATTTTATCTGGCAAAAAGAAATCGAAAACTGAACATGTACTTACTCATCTTCAAATTTCCTTAGGCAAGAGTAGTTTACTGGGTCTGGCTCTTATTTAATTCAGTTTGTTGGTCCTTCTTGTAAGGTAGTTTCTGGTAAGGGAAAGTAGGATACCTCTTTTCCTGAAGAGATTGAAGATTCTGAATCTGGACAGGAAGATGAAGAGACTGGTATAGGGTTTTCTCATTAGATTTATGATTCAGTCACTAAGGAGAGCTCAGTTTCTGAATCTTCTTGCAGGGATATATCTTTCTCTGACACTATTTCCAGAATGTTCCAAGGGTTTTCATTGCATGAACACTGAGGTTTCTCATTCCCTCAGTAAATACTATGAGCTGTTACAAAACAAATTACTAGAACCTTCACATATTCCTTCAGTTCTTTCAGCTTTGGATGTGTATGTTACAGCCTGCAATTTTCTTGATAGCCAGCTGCCCATAAAAAGGCAGATAGGATGTATTATGCTCCTCAATCTTTTCCTAAACCTGACCCAACAACTGTAGCTTTAGTTAATCTTGCTGCTGCTAAATATTTTGTTAATTTCAATCCTGTTCTTTCTTACAAGGATGGAAAGATTAAGGATGGGGCAAATGTGTATGCTTCTGCAACTTTTTCAGAATTTTGAATTGTCAGGCTCATATGGTAAGATTTAGTCTGACTGATTGTGAAAGTATGAGGAGTGTTTTGTCTGCAGTTTGTGAGGAAAAATCTGCTTTAAATAATTTTAGGGTTTTTTGGTTATACATGTCACTACTCATTATTTACAGTGTGTGATTCATCTGATACTATTTGATATTATATTTGAAACGGTTTGTCTGGCTGCCTTCTCAGAACCTTCCAGATGATGAGGTTGAGATTTTAAATTCTCCTTTAAGTAGAGATTTAATTGTTGGCTTCTCTGCTGCAGAGATAATCAAAAGTGCAGTGAGAGGAGTAAGTTGATACAGAGCATCTCTAAGATTTTGTTCAGCCTTCCTTTTCCAAATTTTCTAAGGGATTCTCTAGCTCCCCTTCCAATTTTGGCAAAAACATCTCAAAAATGCAGGTAAGCAGACGTTTAAGAAGAAATTGCAAGGGGGTCCAGGACCCCCCCCCAACCAAAGATGGTCCAAGTCAGAATGACTACTTAAGGGAACTTGCCCCACCTTGGCAGTCCCTTTTACCTTCCAGAAAGTTTGAATTTCCACTTTTCTTTTTGGCAAAATGGGTTCTGAAGGTCATTCATCCTGGGGGTAATCCCTCATTCACTGAACCAGACTTTTGTTTCCAACTGCCCTTCATCACACGCTGCCCCAGGGAATGATGAAACCAGTTCCTCCTTCCCATATAGGAAAATGTTTTTATTCAAGGATGTTTTTAGTGCCAAATGAAAATGCTTGGAGACCAATTCTGAATCTTTCTTTCCTAAACCCATTTGTGATAGTGCTCAAGTTCAAAATACTGTCTGTTTACAACCTGTTGCCACTTCTTTCTCATTCAGCTTTCCTACTGACATCAGACTTTTATGGTTGTGTGTGTCTGATTCACATTATTAGTTCTCTGCCTTACTCTTTGGACTATCCACTGCACCAGGATTGTTCACAGTGTCTATCTCCAGTTATAGCTCATTGCAGACTACATGGTATCCACATCTTTTCATATTTATGACTTGCTTATCTTTGTAGAGTCTTTTTCAAAGTGTCAGAAGTCTCTCACTTTGGTGGGATATCTCTTACACAGGCTGGGATCCCAAGTGAACATTCAAAAGTCTTTTTTGGCTCCTTCACACAGGAATGTGTTCCTGGGGTGTCAGCTAGTCATTTCAGTTCAACAAGCTTTTCTTCCACAAGAAAAATAGCTATGTCAAGATTTTTTTATGTTTTGTAGGTTCAAAGGTAACGGCCCTTGATTTAACCATTGCCAATTTCCCCTCAAAGGTAAGACTCAAATTCTGTCCCTAATGCATCAGAGGTAAACACATTAAACATTATGTCAAACCTTCCCCCAGTCTACAGTGATATTCAAACCCACACATATGAATGCAACATTCACATTGGTGGATTTCTTAACCATTTGAGCTAATGTTTCTAAGGCTTCCAACTCGTACTTCAGTCACTGCAAGAAAATATCTTATGATACGCCTGGCAAGACTTTACATGAACAGATGCAATGGTATCTGAAGTCAGTCTGGTCCCAGCACCAATATCCTTTCTCTTTTCAAATCTTAGTGCTGGGGTTTGTCAGAAGAGAAATCACTTGGTGGGAGATGCCAGATATCCTCAAATCCAAGTCTCACTTTCTCTCTCCCTGTTCCAAAGCAGTCTGTCACCACAGACACCTTGGACTGTGCTTTGGGAGCAGTTTCAGGAGGGTTAAAAGTGCAAGGTATGTCTGACACCAAAGACAGAAGCAAGCACACGGATGTAAAAGAGATGCTTGACCTGATAAAGACCCTCAACTGTGTTCTTCAACTGTGGTCCCTGGGACCTCTTCAAGTTGCAGCAGGCAATGCCACAGTCATGTGGTGCATCAGCAAACAAGGGGGAGCCAGGTTGTAGCCGCCTTTGCAGACCAACCTTGTTAGCTTTGGATCTAACTTCTCAGCATAGTCTCACTCTACAAGCATGGTACTTTCCGTAAGCAAAATTGTGTGGCAGACAAGCTGAGCTGGTGGAGAAGGACAAACTCTCACAAATGGAAACTAGATCAGTCCTCCTCCAAGATTTTATGCATCTGTGGGGAGTTCCACAAATAGAGACCTATTTGCCTCCTCTCTGAACAGTTAGCTGGCAGGATTCTGCTGCAAGACTATGCAAAAAGGCCTGGAAAACAGATGCCTTTTTCTTTACTTAAGACAAGAATGTTCCTGTGTACTTTTCCACTGGTGAAGATTGAGGGAATCCCCCAAGATCTTTCAGGTGATTCCCTTCTGGCCCAGGCAACAGTGGTTCTTACTACTTTTGAAAATGGTCAGGGGCAGTTATCTCAAGTTTTCTCACAGGCTTTATCTACTCACGCAAAGTCAGGGTTGTTTAATACTCCCCAACCCCTATAAACTTTGATTGGCTGCCTGGATGATAGGCTGTTAATTCCCTGTAGGCACCTCTTTACTGATAATGTGCAGCAGGTACTAATGGCAAGAAAGCTTGCTACTAAAAACCATGTATTAGCACATGGAAAAGATTTTCTAATTGGTGCCAACAGCATAACCAGTACTCATTCAGGGCTAGTTGTTCTCCTGTTTTATAATGTTTGAGTTATCTTATGACCTTTCTTAATCTTCTGTTAGGATTCATTTATCAGCCATTTCAGCATGTCTGCCCATGAATCTTCCTCTTTCAGTGCATTTTTATATTAAAATGTTTTTGAAATAGGCTTTGCTTTTAGAGGCCTCCTAGAAAACAGTCAGCTCCTCCTTGGGATCAAAATTTTGTGTTAGAAAAGCTAACACTTGCCCCATTTGAACCAGCTTACCTGGCTGACTTGAAGTTTTTAATCTTGAAAACAGTTTTACTGATTGCTGTGACCATTACAAGAATGTTATCTGAGTTGCAAGCTCTTATGGTGAATTAACCCTACGTCATTTTCCACAGGGACAGGTTTTCCTTGAGAACTAATCCTCCTTTTATTCCTAAAGTGGCATCCAAAGTTACTTTAAGCCAAATTATCCATCTTTCCATTTTCTTTCCTGAACCAAATATGGGGTAGAAAGGGTACTGTGTATACCTTGGATGTCCACAGATAACTATGGTACTATTGTGACAGAACTAAATCTTTCAGATCTTTGGATCAGTTGTTATTTCTTGTAAAGATAAGGACAGTCTGTATCAAAGCAAACCATTTCCAAATGGTTGTCTAAAGCTGTTATCTTTTGTTATGCTTACCACAGCAAAACTATTCCAGGCAGGGTCAAGGCCCACTGTAGCAGAGCATTGGCGTTATCTATGGCTTTTTGAAAATGGTTGGATTATATAAGTATGATAGAAACAGAAACTTGGTCCTCTGTACATACATTTACAAGGCACTGTAAGCTTAATTCCTTCTTTAAGTCTAGGTCCAGGCTTTCCTAGAACCATTCTCCAGGGGCTCCTGGTGATGTCCTTCAACCTCCCAAAATTTGTAAGCTGTGGTAATCTACCCATATAGCTTATGCTACTGCAGCAGTGACCATTTGAACATCTGCTGTTGTGGTATGTTTACACAACCACATTCTGTGCATTACCCTTTGGTCTGTCTACTGCTTCAAGTGTCAGGAATCTCTCAGTTGGTAAGGAGTTTACTACACTGGTTGGGATTTCAAGAGATCTTAGATGTTTCTCACAGGATTGTTTTCTGGTTTGTCTCCTGGACAGCTCAGTTCAAAGAGCTTTACTACAAGAAAATCTATGTTTAGATTTATTCCTGAGTTTTTCCAGTCAGATTACAGCAAGGAATTCCTCAGGATTCAGGGTATTATGGTATCTGTGATAGTACCTCTACAGACAGCAACACAGTAATTTGGTACATAAACAGGAGGGTTCCGGTTCTTTCCATCTGTGTAGACTAACCATAGTAGCCTGAGATGCAGCCTGTCAGCACAGTGTCATGCTTACATACCATCAGAGCAAAGTTGTGTGGTAGACAAGATGATAGGGACAGAGGACTGGAACTGAAACCGAATCAGAGATCTTCTAAGAATTGATCCAACTGTGGGAGCACTTTAAATGGATTTGATTTCACTCTGTCAGTTGATAAACATCTAATTCAGGTCTCCGTGCAAGAAGGCCTTGGAAGACAGATGTATTTTCTTTTCCTTGGATTGGAGTGTTCCTGTATGCTTTTCCACTAATATCCAGGGTCATTCTGAAAATTTAGAATGACTCCTCAAAGATGAGTGTGGTGACTCCCTTCTTGCCTTAGCAACATTGGATGTTCATCGTGTTTCACTGTTGCAGTCATTACTCTTGGGGTATCCTGCTGGCAGGCTACCCGCAGTCGGCCTGAATTCCAAAGTCCTGGTCCGGCGTCGGTTGCTGTCGCCTCTTCCCTGACGTCAGTGCGCCAGGGGTATAAAAGATGCAGCCAACGCTATTTTCTTCAGTCTTTCTTGCCGCGCGGTGCCCGAAGCAAAAGCAGTTTGCAAGTGCCGGTCGGCCAACTCCTGAGATTTTCAAATCCGAATTTCAGAACCAAAGTCTTCATTAAAGCTAAGTACCCCGTTGGGGAAACTTTTTTTCTTGCTCCAAACTGATGTCAGAAAAAGTTAATTGTATTTCTTGTGGGAAGCAAATACCTCATAAGGATTTTCACTCTTACTGTATTCATTGCCTAGGCCCTGACCACAACGTTGCTAGCTGTCGGTTTTGTGCTAGGTTTAACCAACGCACTATTAAGCGTCTGTTTGATTTTGCATTTCATTACTTTGGCCGAAGGTTTAATTATATAATGCCGTTGGAACAGCCGATGACCGAAGTTTACAAAAAACGCAAGGACAAGGAAAAGGATAGGCATCCGAGGTCCAAAACCGACGATGAGGCTTCCGTTAGGCCAGTCACCGGTTCTCAGTGAGGTGCTTTTGCAGCCCCTGGCGCCCGCTACCTCAGAGCCACAGGCCGCTTCCGACTCCCACGTGGAGCCGACTGGGCCTCTGGATACTCAATGTACTGGACGCTCAGAAATCATTCCCTCAGAAGGGTCCGGAGCCACTGAGCAGGCATCGGCTTCTGAGGTGTCTTCAGACCTACACAGTTATATGTTAAACCATCTTCAGCTTCAAAGACAAAGATTAAAGCAGCTCTAAAGACAAAGAAACAAGTACAGCATTCTCCTACTCAGACTTTCATGCCTAAAAAACAGATGCTTAAAATGGCCGAAGACCTAATTACTTTGATCAGGGGGTCCCATCCCCCTCCTGATAAGAGGCCTAGGCAAGAGACAGAATATGATTCTTCTGATCAGGTTTCTATTTCCTCTGATTCCTCTTCTGAACAGGATTATTCTATTCCTCCCTATGAGGATTCTGATGCTGAAGAATCCATTCCTTCAGCCTCTCCTCCTGAGGATTATTCTTTTGGGGAAACACTGCATACCATGAGGGAGCATTTCCACTGGGAGAGCCAAGATTACTCAGAATCTAAGAAAAGGCTCAGAGACTTCCTGCTATTACCTCAGCACAGACCCCTTGCTATTCCACCTGTTCTAGACATTGTAGATGATGTATTTTCAGAGTCCGGCCTGTCCCCTGACTCTCTACCTCCTGCACCTGCTAAGCCTGACAGATACTACAGGGTCCCAGATTCTCATAAATTCCTATATAAAAACCCTGCTGCTGACCCAGAAACTATATCTCAGGGTCCCAAAGGGGTCAAAGCTTCCACTGCAAAAAACCCTGTCCCCTCTGATAGGGATTCTAGGGCACTGGACAGATGGGGGAAAAAAGTTTACACTTCTGCTACCTTGGCTGTAAGGGCTTTAAATTGTCATTTTCATATGCTTAAATATCAGCAATACTTAATGTCACTGCTTAAACAGAAAATGTTGACAAATTCTGAATGTTCAGAGAACACGGAAATGCAAGATTTATTGCATGCAACTGAACAAGTAGGAAAGCATACTTTGCAATGTGGTTATGATTCACTGGAGGCCTCTTGCAGTGCCGCTGTTACAGGTTCTGTTATTAGAAGGCATGCTTGGTTAAAGGAACAGAATCTACCTGATCATGTTAAAGCAAAATTATTAGATGCTCCATTACAACATGATACTTTGTTTGGTGCTAAAGCAGAAGAGGTGTTGAAGGAAATGGAGGATAAAGCGAAATCCATGCAGACAGTTAAGGAATTTTTACAGGTACAGCCACCCAGATTTAGCAGGAACTGGCCTTCCAAAAATTGGTCCTTTCCAATGTCAGCCAGGCCACAAAGAGGCAGATACAGATGTCCCAGAGGCAGATCTCAGCCCCAAGGCTCATACAGGCCTAAACAATGGGGTGCTCCTACCTCCAAAAGCGGAGAAGACAAATCACAACCTTACAGGAAACAGTCCCAGTGACTTTCCTCTTCCAGATCCAAGCACTTTTCTTTTGGCAGCCCCCTTAGGGGGAAAACTAGCACTTTTTTCACTAAATTGGCAAATGATACAGAGGCACCTATGAACCTATACAGAGGCACAGCAAAATAATGGGTATAGTTCCCCATACTAAAGGGGTGGCGTAAGCCACAAAACGATGGGCTAGGCTTGTAAATGCCCTCGGGCAGATAGCCTAGTATGAACCTATGAACCTATGAACCTAAGACAAATGGGTCTTGAACATAGTGTCCTAGGGCTGCAGGTTCCATTTTCACACCCTACCAAGGGCAAAAGGTATGCCAGACCTGCCACACAATCAATGGGCAGAGGCACAAAAGCAAATTACAGCCCTCATGGACATGAGGGCCATTCAACAAGTACCACAACAAGAGCAGGGGCAAGGATTTTACTCGAGACTTTTCTTGGTGCCCAGAAAGGACAAAACCTGGAGACCAGTACTGGACCTGTCTGTACTAAACACGTTTCTGGAGGTTCCAAAATTCAAGATGTTGACTCTACAGCAGCTACTGCCCATGCTGGGCAAGAAGGCTTGGCTCGTAACTTTTGACCTAAAAGAGGCATAACCTGCATGTCCCAATCAGACAATCTTGCAGAAGATACCTCAGATTCATAGCTGGCTCAATGCACTACCAATTCTCTGCACTGCCCTTTGGCTTATCTACTGCACCCATGGTCTTCACAAAATGCCTGGCACCAGTAATTGCGTTTTGCAGACAAAGAGGAATTCAAATATATCCCTACTTGGACGACTGCCTTATTCAAGCAGAGAACAAAGACATTCTTCTAAAGCATCTGGCGTTTGTAAAAAGATTACTAATTTGCCTAGGGTACACAGTAAATGAAAAGAAATAAAAACTAGTACCCTCTCAAGAGATAATATTCCTGGGTGCAAGCTTAAATACAACTGCCCAGATGGCTTATCTCACGCCAGACAAACAAAGGCAACTGACTTCTTACTTCAAAAAGTTGGCAACAAAGACCCAGTTATCTGAAAGGAAAATCCTGCAGGCCTTGGGCTTCATGGCATCCTGCATTCTACTAATTCCATATGCCAGACTGCATATGAGGAAACTGCAATGGTATCTAAAAAGTGTTTGGACTCAGCATTGTCACAGCCTGGAGACAGTCATTACCCTTATTCCCTGCCTGCAACAGGAGTTTTGATGATGAGCACAGGCCTGTCACCACAACAAGGGTCTGCCATTCACTTTACCCACAGCCAGACAGACACTGACAACGGATGCATCAGATTATGCGTGGGGGGGCCCATATGGCAGGAAAATATATTCAGGGCACATGGCCTGCAAGCCAGATGCGTCTTCATATCAATCAAAAAGAGATGCTAGCTGTTCAGAATGCCCTGACAGCTTTCAAGGGTCTACTTCATCCAGAACATCTACTGATAAAGATGGACAATGCTATGGTCATGTGGTACATAAACAAGCAGGGAGGCACACATTCCTACCCCCTCTGCAGACAAGCAATGATCTTGTGGGACACAGCCTTGACTTAAGAAGTTCACCTGCAAGCACAATTCCTGCCAGGAAAAACAAATACTCTGGCAGACGAACTAAGCAGAAACCTCATGGATCCCCACGAATGGAAACTGAATCCACAAGTCTTCAGCATGATAACACGGAAATGGGGATGCTCAGACATGGATCTATTTGCCTCCCCTCACAACTGCCAATTACAGAGATTTTGCACAAGGATTTATCACAAACAAGCATGGAGAGTGGACGCCCTATCCTTCAGCTGGAAAAACCTAACAGTATATGCCTTTCCTCCACTGCCTCTCCTTCCCAAGGTACTCCTAAAGGTCAGGCAAGAGAAGCCAAAAATGATGCTGATTGCACCAGACTGGCCATGTCAGCCCTGGTACCCAATCCTAAAGAGCTTGTATCAAGGTCCAGCATGGATATTGCCTCAAACTTCCCACTTGCTGATGCAGCAAAACAATCAGATCCTGCATAGTCAACTCAGGACCTTAAATCTGGCAGCATGGCGGATAATGTAGCCATTCAGAACACACCTCTCAGTAAAGCTGTGATGGATATCATTTTGGAAGCCAGAAGGCCTAGTACTAGAAAATCTTGCACTGGAAAATGGAAGAGATTCTGTGCTTGGAACCAGGAACAAGGCATTGACACGTATGTACCAAATATTCCCCAGATTTTACAATACCTAACTGAGATGCTGGACAAAGGCCTTTCCTTTTCATCAATTAAGATTCATACCTCTGCCATTTCAGCCCATTACAATACGGAACCACCTATCTTTTCTCATCCTTTAATAAGGCAGTACCTCAGAGGGGCCAAAAACATCAGGCCTCCAAGGAGAGCACCAATTCCGGCATGGGACCTCAATTATGCCTTGGAAAAACTTACACTGCCTCAACAGCTGATATAAAATTCTTATCCTGGAAAACAGCTCTGCTCCTAGCAATAACCTCTGCAAGACGAGTCTCGGAGTTACAGGCACTCATGGCTGTGGAACCTTTTTATCATTTTTCATCCAGACAGGGTTTCTCTGAGGATAAACCCCACATTTATGTCTATGGTGGTGTCCAGTGTGGCCCTAAACCATACCATCCACTTGTCTACCTTTTATCCAAACCCACAGAACAAGGGTGAGAAAATTCTGCATTCTTTGGACATACACAGGCAGCTACTCTTCTACTTGGACAGAACTAAAGCTTTCAGAAAGACTGAGCAACTTTGTGTCATATGCTTCAGGATCACAAGGAAAGGCTAACTCAAAACAGACTATTTCTAAATGGATAGGTCTTTGCATCCGTTTCTGCTATTCTCAGCATGGCAAATCAGTGCCTAAGGGCATTAGGCCTCATTCTACCAGAGCAGCAGCCACTTCAGCAGCCTTCCTCAGAGGAGTACCAACCAAAGACATCTTAGAGGCTGCAACTTGGAGTTCAGTGCATACTTTTACAAAGCACTACCACTTACCTCTTTACTCTAAATCCAGAGCAGGATTTGCCATTACAGTGCTGCAGGGCCTCATAGCCTCTCCTAATCCTATTTAGCTCAGCCACCCATCCTCAGCTTTGGGATTCAACCCAAGGGTAATGACTGCAACAGTGAAACACAATGAACATAGTACAGTTGTGTACCTACCATAAATGTAGATGTTCGAGTGTATTCACTGTTGCAGTCCAGGTTACCCTCTCTCCGTCCCCCTTTCTTTTGCTGGGGTTTATCTGTACTTCTCCATTCTATACAACTTATGTGGTGCATTTGCTTGTAGATGAAGGAAATGTTTCTTTACTGCATGTGTCTTTATTTGCATAATATATTTAGCCTACCCTTTTGGGGGCACCTGACATCTGGGGCAAGAAAAACTGAAGAAAATGACGTCGGCTGCATCTTTTATACCCCCTGGTGCAGTGACGTCAGGGAAGAGGCGACAGCAACCGATGCCGGACCAGGACTTTGGAATTCAGGCTGACTGCGGGTAGCCTGCCAGCAGGATAACCCCAGAGTAATGACTGCAACAGTGAATACACTCGAATATCTACATTTATGGTAGGTGCACAGCTGTACTTTCTCCCTTCTCATGGAAATGGCCAGGGAAGTGTCAAAAGCTTCCTCACAAACTGGACTTACTCGCACAAGACCAGGGGTATTGCATTCTGTTACCAAACAAGTACAGCTGTCTGCCTGGATGATGGAATTTTAATACCTTTTAGGCACCTTTTTTCTAAGGACATGAATAACTCAACTGAGGAAAGAGAAGCTGCTACTAGAAAATCATGTATTAGTAAATTGAAAAGGTTTTCTAGTTGGTGCCAGCTAAAGAGCCCACACATGCTTAGAGCTAGTGTTTCTCTGATTTTACAGTGTTTGAGTTGCTATACTATGTCCTGGGTTACTACTCCGTCAAGTTCATTTGTCAGTCATTTCAGTATGTCTGCCCACAGATCCTTTTCTTTCAGTGCAGCCTCATGAGAAAATGTTTTTGAAAAGGACTGTTGCATAAGTCGTTTAGGAAGTAGATACCTCCTCCTTGAGATCTTAATTTTGTGATAGAAAAGCTTATTTGCTTTGTTTGATCCAGCTCACGAGGCTGACATGATTCTTAACTTGGCTAATACTTTTACTAATTTCTCCAGCCTCAGTAAGAAGATTATTCAAGTTGAGTGGCAAGGTCTTGGAGCGAGTCAGCCTTCTCATTTTATACAAAGGTACTACCTTGAGAACTAATCATTCATTTATGTCTATAAGTGATATCAGAGTTTCTTTACTCAAGCTAGCCATCTCCCTATCTTTCCAGAACCTAAAAAATGAATGAGAAAGGATGCTCCATGCCTTTTATGTCCACAGACAGCTCTGGTACAGTCTTGATAGAGCAAAATCTTTCAGAACTTGATTAGTTAATTTCTTGTGAAAATAAGACAACCTTTGTCAAAACATACCATTTCAAAAGTGTTGTCTCATGCTGTGCCGTTACTTTTATACCCACCACAGCAATACAATTCCAGGTAGGAGCAAGGTCCACTCTAACAGGGCCTTGACTTTATCTGTGGCATTTTGATAAGGATTGGATTCTAGGAATAGTCTAGGAGCATTATTTTAGTCCTCTATGCACTCTTTTTAAAAGCACTGTAAACGCGATTCCTTTCCCAGGTTTAGGGCAGGCTTTGCTAGGACCATTCTCCAGGGGCTCCCGAAGCTTCACCCTTCCTCTCAGTCATAGGATCATAGGAAGTTACTAGGCTATTGGCCTTGAGGCCCTTATACCCCTAGGCAAGAGTTTATCCCATGTTTAGACAAATCAGCACCCAAAGCCCCTGTCCAGCAGGGACACAGGTGGAATCCCAGGGGTGTGTTTTCGGTTTCCCATCCAGTTGTCCAGTTTTCACTAAAAGGATAATGAGGTACTCTGCTTGATGTGGAGAGGGAGTCTTTTCCACAGATGGGGAGTTTCTGGGAAACAACTCTGTCCTGTCAACAAGTCCTATTTATATCACACACCAGGTTGAGGTCAAGCGTGTGAGTTACTCAAGTGGAGCTTGACTTGCAGATATGGAGCAGTCCCATCAAGGTGGGGGGGTCTAAGATTGCTTTGTATGCCAGACAGAGGTCACATCTGAGGAGTTGTGGAATTTGTCATATTCTTAGAATTACCTTGTCAGTGCTTTAGCCTCCCTCTGTTGGCATGAAATATCTAAAGGGCTTGGCTTCCAAACCCCACTTTTGGTCAGCTTAGCTTGAGCTGACTGTTTGGGTACTTAGAAGGTGGACTGAATGCTTTGGAAGCAGGCCGGCTGTTATATTCTTAGCAGAATATAACCTGTATAGCTTTTTCTACTACAGTAGTGATCATTTGAATGTTTGCTCGTATGTTAGTTTACTTACACAACCGTACTATTTTCATTACTGTCAGATGAGGTACACTCGGTAAATTGTAACTGCTGGGTGGAGGTTGTTTGTTGATGAAAGTAACTTGCTCTTTTGTTGTTTGATCAGGTAACCATCTGACTTTGCAGGATTAATGTTCATTTGTTCAGAATAAGTTGGAAATGCTTGTTGAGCTGGCTACTGAAGCAAAGCCAAAATTCCGGAGCTCTCAACTGTCACTGAGTTTGCATATTGTCCTTGATTTTTTTACCCCTCAGTTTTGGTTCATTTTTTATTACTTAATCTCTTATGCATCCAAAATGTCTTTGATCCTTATGGGGAAATATTCAGAAGACAGCTGGATACAGGAGCTTGAATATCACGCTAGCCTCTTGACGTTCCCTAATTGCTGGGGTTGACTTGATTCTGTCTTGCCTGGTGTATAGTAAATCATTTGCTGTCCCTAGTTTTTAATAGTTTTCTACTGCAATTTTAAGAGCAGCTCTTTCTGCTGGTAAGATTTCTTTATTAATTTTCTCCTTTCTCATGGCTAGATTTGGAGCATACCCATGATGTGCCGTCATAGTAAATTCTGCTGTGAAACACCAGTCCAGTTGCTTATTTGTACTTTCATAAAATAAATGTAATCTGTTCTTTCAAGATTCCATGGCAGACCAGGGAATCTTGTGTTTTCAGTGGGTGCTCTGTCTTTTAACCTTTTTTCTGAAATGGCGCTTCATGAGAAACCTCATGCTAAGCCCGCATTTTCATTTCAGCCTGTTTTTTTGCGATTTTTATCAGTTCTTTTGAGTAACTAGTTAAAGCTTCTATTTTTTTCCAGAGCTTTGTCATTTATCTTTTTGCATTTATTCAGTTTATTTTTTAAACATCCCTCAAGTGTTTGATTTTTTTTTCCCTGTAGGTTATTGGAAGCAAGCTCCTGTACCAAAACTTAATTTGATCTTTTTTTTTTTTTTTAACAGCTACAAAATTCACCCCATTGTTTTTCCCCAAAGAGTTTTTTTTTCATATCCATTTCCTATTTTTTTTCTTTTCTTTTTCCAAGTATGTTCTTTGTTGGCATCTGGGTGGGGTAAGTACTACCCAGTAAGTGCATTTTACTTAAATTAAAAGTGTTTAGTAGCTTACATGTTCCAGTTTTAGTTTTCCATCTGAGAAAGCTCTAATCAACCTATTTTATCTCCAGCCATCTTGGAAGTCAACAAACATAAGGATTAGGCAAATAGTTATATTAAGAGTTACTTGGTAGACTCAGTTAGTGTTGTATCAAGTCAGCATTTTCAGTGTGAAAGCATATTTTTGAACTATGCAGTAATGCTTTTACGTGTATAATGGACTAATGTTATACAATAGCACAGAGTAGAAGCTTTGAAGCAAAAACTGAATATTTGCACTAAGCAGGAAATGGAATTTATAAGCTAGTGATAGTTATATAGGTAGAAGACTAAGCAGTATAGTAAAGTATATGGTAGTTGAATTACACAAATTTAGATAGTGTTGTGTAGAATATACTGATTTGGATAGTGCTGTAGAATAAACTTAGAGAAAGAGCATAAAGTAAAGTAGTTTAATTTTAAAGTAGTTTTAAAGTAGTTAGACTAGGGAGAAGTCAGGGTAGGCAACATAGGGAGATAATGGATTCTGGAGTCTAGATTGGGAATGAAAATATAGTGAAGTGGCACTTAATATGGAGCAGTATTGTCAAAAGAATGTAAGTAAGGAAATTGGAGGAGGAAGGAAAAGGTGGTATTAATGATTCAGTGCAGTAGCTGTAGAGGTGTATAACTGCCTACAAGTCATCTGGTAAAATATGATTTATGAATATAGAATGGTTTAATGGTTACTGTAAAATATTCCTTCCGTTAGAGTGCGGAATGGGTAATTGTAGAGAGTTAAGTGATTTTGCATTTGGGACATAGCCAGCATAATGCCCAGTGGGCTCCAGACAACCTTTTATGGGTGGGAGAGTTGTCACTGAGGCATAGTTACATTGGAATGGAGTTTGAGAGGAAGCATTGCAGGGCTTTTGCTCCAGTTTTAGTAGTACCTTTATACGTTTGTAACAGTTGTTAGTGACATGAGTTTTGCTAAGATGGTATTCCACTGAAGCAGTGAACTGAGGGCAGTGTAGTTGTTAATTAGAAGTTTACATATTAAAAGAGGTGCTTATATTTTGTTTTGTTATTGCCTGGCATCCATTCGTGCTATTGAGATTATTGCAGCCATTGAGTCAGTTTTGTTAGCTGATGACACAAATTTGGCTGTTTAATGTTAGATTCTTGGTAGAGCTGGATGATGATAAGGTTTCCAGTACCACTGCTTCCTTGTAAGAGTTTGGGTAGAAGTTCATTAGTTTACTTAACTGTAGTTGAACTGAACAAACATTTAATAATCCAGTAGAGGACATAGTTTTATGTGCATACTGAATGTGTGATTGACATCAGTGCTGGTCCCTAATTATTTGTATTGCTCCAGTGTTTCATTGTCAGTAATGTTTATTTAAAGCAGTTTAGGGCATGCTGCTTTTATTTTGTTGCTAGAAATTTAAGTATTCTTTTTCCTCATTTATAAGGTTAAAGGTTAGAGTACTTAATCAAGTAAGCAGATTGTCAAGTGGCCTGTTGTCGTGAAGTAATAGATGTGTATGACTTGTTCTTCAAAGGATTTTAGAAACGTCTGCATATTGAAGGAGTTAAAGGCCTTTGGTATGGTCCTGCCTTTATTTGTGAAAATGGTGAATGTCAAAGGGATGAGGATTGAGCCTTAGGGTACGCATATGTTAGATTTTAAGGTAAAAGTCATATAGATTTGCCAGTTTATAAGCTGGATCCTGTTCAGCAGGCAGCTTTTAAACCGTTGTAAGACAAGACAGTGTTTGAGAGCAGTTTTTTTTTTTTTTTTTTTAGAATGTTGTGGTTAACTACAGCAGTGGCTTTTTAGAAGTCTAGTGTGTAGCTGTACAGTTAATTATTTCTACTGATAGGAAATAGGAGACAGATGGAGATTATTACCATAGAAAGACTGGAAAGAGGACTTGTAATATCTGATGGTGCAGATAGGTGAAGCCCTACAACCCACTTTACCACAGTTCAAGTAATGTCTCAGGTGCTGGAAGAGCAGAGTATTTTAGGATAGGAATGAGTGGCTTATGCTAAGTCATCTATTCTGGAAGGAGGCATTGGTAGGTTCTTGGCATCTGACTGCACCTGTAACTAGGGCCTTAGGGGACCCTAAGAATGTAGGTTTGACACACAAGCTGGTAATGGTTGCCTTTGTAGGCATGTTTGTGGGAGACCAGACAAGCTTTGGGGATGGAGTAGGAGGTTTTGGAATGACCTGGATGCTCTAACCTGTCACCAGAAGATTGCATTAGGGCTATACAGATGCAGACAGAGCCAGTTCTTGGCTTAATGTGTACTGTTGAATGGGAAGTTAGTCCGTGTAGCTTCTAACTCGGTGAACATTGGTCTAATTATGGCCTACAAAGGTACCCTTCTTGCAATGTGGGTGTATGAGAACTACAAACCACCATCATAGCCACCTGAATGACAGCCTCATCAGATAGCTCTTCACTCTTTGCTGAGGATGGTTGATACAGAGAAGCAAAATAGATGGTCTGAATATGAAAGGCTTCTTGATCAGGGAGCACAGGATGAAGAATTAACAAAGGTGACTTAGGTCTGTGATAAATAGATGCATATTTTGCACGTGATTTTTTTTTTACATCCAGTATGTTAAATAAAGATAAAAGTAGATAGTAAATGCCTGAGATGTGGGGAATTAGTTGATTTAATGTATGTTGTAGGAATATAGGAACAGTACTGGGCAAGCAATCCCAAGGACCATAAACTACCTAGCTGTATACATTTTTAAGTAGACACTCTTAAAAGTTCGTATCTCCCTTTTTAAACACTTAGTATGAACTTCTAAAATTGAACTGGGCTGTACATGCCAATCCTGGTGTAAAATTTTCTACACATCAAGACTAGCCTTAAATGTAAACAGAGAAATACTTTGATCTGTATTTGTAACTTATTCTGTAGGCTGGGAATATGTTTTATTAGAAGCTTATGTCTCCAGTGAGTCTTATTTGCTGGTGGACATTTAGGTCCCTTGTGTGGGTGCTTGTACAGCCACTATTTATTTATCTATTTTTTGGGGGGGCAGAAAGCGAAATAGACATGAAGCATTCTTTGCTTGAAAAGCAAGATTTAGGTCACTTTGGGCCAGCTTCTATTCTGAGTACAAGGATAGTTGTGCTCATCTGTTTGGATAGTTGAAGGACTTAATTTTCTTCTTAAGGTATTCTTGGGGCCTTTCTAATTGAGTATTATACTTCAGTCATACCAAAGGGGGAATTGTATTCAATGTTGGGTGAATACAGTGGCAGAATGACTTTGCTGGATATTGAAGATCTTCCCCCTAGAAATTAACTGGGCCAGATAGGATTTCCTGACTGTGACGGAAACATAATGAGAGAGAGAGAGTTGTCCACATAAGTACCCATGTCTATTATGACTGTATATGTCTGAAGAGGAATGCCATTTATAACTTGAGGTGGGGTCAGCTTTTTTGCAGCATTAATACTACACTTCACTTTTAGCTTTTAACATGTAGATCATTTTCCCAAATTTGTAAATATTACAGCCATTGTTGATGCTGTTAAGTATCAGTGGATGAGTAGATAATGGTACCCAGCTTGCAGTCCTTAGTAAACTTTGTTTAGCCACGCTACTGGGATATTAGCCTGGATGTCTGCAAATTAAATGCCAAGCAGGAGAGGGCTCAGCACTGATCCATGTGGTGCCCCAGTAGTTACAAGTTTGTTCAGAGAGGGTGTCAGCAACTTTCACAACCTGGGATCTTTCATATAGACAGTTTGTAATCTAGTAGGGATTTACATTACATTTATCAATTTTATTCACAGTACTATCATGTGGAGTGTTGGCCAGAGCTTTGGACACCTGAAGCTAAGTAACATGCACTGAGTGTCCACTGCCCACAGCCTCTGTAATCTTCTCAAAGAAACTTACCTGGTTCAGGAAACCTGCCTTGTTACAAAACAAAACTCAGATGTTGATCAATTACGTTGCCTGTCTGCATAAATGAGTATTGTTATACATTCTATAGTTTTGCATACAAATCTGGTGAGGTTGATGGACATATAACTGCCTGAATCTGTAGAGGAGCCATCCTTTTGAGTAGGGGAATAACAATGACTGTTCTCTGGTAATCCGTAACAAACCCTGTAGATAAGCTGAAGTTGAACAATTTAGAGGTGTGGATGGTGCATACTTGGCAGTGGTGAGAGTGCAGCCTTGAATGCTGTCCATGGAAATAATATTTTTTAATCTTTGACAGGGGTTTTGAGATGTGCTTCAAAGTGAATTCAGGGGAAACTAAATTTTCAGGGCTACTGTGGGCAACAAAGTGAGGTAAAGTTTGTGCTGAATTGGTCTAATATATTGACTATATTTTTGTGACTGGAATATGTGCTATTACAGATACGCTCAGAACATTGTTGGACATTATTCCTTAATTTTCTGACATAACTGCAGAAAGATTTGTAGCTTCCGGTACTTGTAATGACCTTAAGTTCATACTCTACTTTATTGTTATTATTATTATTATTAACCTTTCACCTTTTGATTTCAGCTCTCCTTTCCTTAGCCATTCCTTTACCAATCCCTGATCAACATGAGCATGTTCCAGAAGACATCTGTACTTGCCACAATATTTGGGTCTTTTCCACTTTTCCTTCTCATCTGATCCTTGTATTCTTTTGTTTTTTTTTTGGTACACTTGGTTGCTGTCTGATTTTTGTTTACTTGTATTTTGGTTTCCGTTCCAGCTTGATGTTGGAATGCATTTGCTAAACTAAGCAGAAAGATCATCTTGGACTTCCTGTCCTCATATTTTAAATCTTCCTCCGTGTTTGGATCTGATGAGGTCACAACAGATATGTACATAGTCCCATGACTGCATATATATATATATATATATATATATATATATATATATATATATATATATATATATATATACACACACACACACACACACACACACACACACACACAGTCATTTTCCTTTTGGAGCCATTCATTCACCTCAAAACTATAAGAACAGAAAAAGTGAATTGGTTTATAGCTTGGACTTTATTCCTAGATGTCAGTGCTGTTTTCCATGTTAGTGTTAGTCTTCTGAAGTGTTTTCTGCTGAGTTTTATTCGCATTTGTTCATGTTTTATTACTGGGCAAATGTTTATACACTCCTTCCTGCTCAAGTTCTTTTATATCACATTCTTTTCCAGACTATATTCTTGGTACTGCAACTTTCCTCCCTTAAACATTGCATCTGATGTCAGTGGTTGGATCTGACTCTTCCATTACTACAGCTTGTGGAAATCTTCAGGCTCTCAAACTCTCTCCCCTCACTATAATGCATTGCTGCTCCATTACCCCAGATCTCGTTTGCCGCTTTCGCATTCAGACGTGGTTTCAGTAGAGCTTTCAAGTTCAGATTTTTCCTGTTATTAGCTAAGTGAACTTTTCTCAAATTTTTTACCTTTATACTGTCTGTAGTCCATTTTCTGCGTGTGTCTTTCCATCTCTCTTTTTGTGGGATTATAGCAGAGAAGGAATTCAAAAAATAAACAGAGTACTGGCACAAAATGCCCTTTTCAGATGGGCATTCTTTATGCATCTCTTGCTTAGGCCAGATCACCTAAATGAGGAGTGTGTGATATATGTAGTGCTTTCAGTCCTCGGGCCGTCACGGAAAGAAAGAACAAATTAATATGTTAACAGCAGGATCAGCCTTTGAGTTTTAAACATAGGGACCATTCTAAGAGGCCCAGATTGACCAAGATTCTATCTTCCTCGGAGCTGAAGAAAAAGGTTTCAAGATTAGATCTGATCTCACCTGCTACCTCAAAGGACTCTGATCCGAAGAGAACTCTTTCAACGGAGCCGACATAAGACTGCATTGATTCGAAGCCTTTGGATCTGATATGTCTGTCTGTGACGTCTTACTCCCCATCCATTGACCTGGCTCCGTCCCAACTACCATCCCCTTTCCTGGAGAGACATTCTAGGCCTGCCTATATTGTGTCTTCGCATTCCCTGCGTGTCCTTACTGAAGCAGATCTGGTAGGGATGGTGAAACAGCTGGTTACGGAGCAGATTCAGAAGGATGCACTGCTAATCCTGACCCCATTGGATCTGAGCCTTCGTCCAGTTTCCACTCCTCCTCTGACTGATCTTTTATTGTCAGAGTTACTGCAGCTGAGTGTTCCAGGTCCGTCTGGGTGGAATCCAAGGAAGTTGTTCTCTTCGTATTAGACAGTGACCTTGAGTTCCTCCACTCTGATGTGTTCAGATCTGGAGGACTCCCGGAGCCAAGGCTTCCACGTCTGATCGTGGGGGGGGGGGGGGGGGATCGACTCCAGTGTTTTCAGAGCTTTCTGTCCCTCTCGGAGCTTCAGCAGTGGACAATTTGGTGGTTCCTTCCTCCTCGGGTGGCTGCCCTGTCAGGTGGAGAACTGACGAACCAGAGACCCTTGTCCTCTGCTCTGTTGCTTTCCTCCTCCCTGGGGAGGTGTGCTTTCAAGGTGGTACAGAGGGTCTTCTCTGAACCTTCAGATCAGATTGGTCCTTCCTCCTCGGATCCACCCCTTTCCACCCAGCTTGGTGTGCCACATGATCCTCGCCATTCAACACCACAGAGACAGCCAGTCCACGGCTTCCAGTTTACCCAGTCTGGGAACATTAGCTCTTCTGATACTTCTCTGGACCGGCCCACTGAAGAAGTCCCTTGGAAGAGATGGTGTAAGAGGAAACACCTGAACTCATTTGAAGAGTCTGTTACCAACTAACTTCGATGAAGAAGGGTCCCCAACCCACCACCCTAAGACATCTGCTTTAGAGACGTCTTTGAGCTCCTGAAAAAAAGGGTGGCTGATGTTCTTCATGTTTCATTGTTGCAGTCATCACCTGTGGGTTATCCCTGCTGTGGTAGCCCTCGGCCGGCCCGAATACCAGAGTCAATGTTTTTCTGCGTCTGCTGCTGTTGTTTGCTGAGGGAAGTCAGGTCGTCAGTGCTATAAAGGAGAGCAGACAGCGCCATTACATCAGTCTTTCTTGCTGTGGAGCCCATAGCAGAAGCAAATCACAAGTGTACCAGTCGGTTGCTACCAGAGTTTCGATTTACAGCTGAAAATGTCTAAAGCTAAGTACCCCATTGGGGATCCTTTTTTTCTTGCACTAACCGATGTCTGAAAAAGTTAACAATTGTCTTGCCTGTGGAAAGCAAATACCACACAGAGACTTCCACTCATACTGCGTCACTTGTTTAGGCCCAGATTACGATGTCCCCCGTTGCCGGTTCTGTGCCCTCTTTAATGCGAGAACCATTCGCCGTAGAGCTCTTTTTGTAGCCAGGTATTTTTGTCTTCAGTCTTCGCATTCCGAAATGGCATCTGTCAGCCAACCATTCGTAGACATTCTGAAGAAATGTAAGGATAAAGATAGAGACAGACCACACAAGGCCAAGCCTTCCAACGGCTGTGCCGCTAAGCAGGTCGTCAGTTCTCCGGAATTCAGTGAGGCACTTTTGTAGCCCCTGATGCTTGATTTGTTTCCTTCGCAGGCATCTACCGAGACACTTTTGGAGTTCAGTATGCCACAGAAATCTTCATCTTCTGAGCCTTAGGTTGTCTCTGCCTCAGTCAGGTCCGGAGCCTCAACGTAGGCACCAGCTTCCGAGAGGGCCTTTCGCACTACCGATTTCAGGCAAAAAATGCAGTCTTCTCTTCTGACCACCATTCCTCTCAGGCCGATGGATTCTCTTAGGCCTAGAGGCAAGGCCACTCCCAGGAAAACTACCTCTAGCCCCCATCCTGCTTCTCCTCCCCAAACTCAAATGCTTAACATGGCAGAGGACCTTATCACCCATATCAGGGGTAGTCAGGCTACAACTTGTAAAAGGAAAAGAGATCTTTCTCCTGAAATACTAACGGAACAGGATTCTGAGGAGTCTGATTATTCAGATTTTGAAGAGGAACAACAACCTCTAACTGCTTATGAGGATTCAGATGCAGAGGAATCCATTCCCTCTGCCCCCCACCTGAAGATCTTTCCTTTGGGGAAACTCTTCACACCCTCAGGGAACATTTCCACTGGGAATTCCAGGACTTCCCTCAGTCTAAGTAAAGACTGAGTTTCTAGACCTGCCCCAGCACAGACCCTTGGCCATCACTCCTATCTTAGGGGTGTTGATGTTTTCCAGGAATCCAGTTTAACTCCTGACACCCTCCTAACTGCTCCCAGAAAACTTGACTGGTATTAGAGTACCGGACTCTCAAATATCTGTACAGAAATCCTGCTGCAGACCCAGAGGTCATTTCACAGGGACCACAAGGAGCTAAGGTTAGTTCTACAAAAAATTCTACTCCTGTTAAGGACTCCAGAGCTCGGGACAGATGGGGGTAAAAAAGTGTACACCTCTGCAACCTTGGCTGTCAGAGCTCTCAACTGTCAGTTCCACATGTTAAAGTATCAACAACACACTTTGGAACTGTTAAAACAAAAAATCTCTACCTTTCCTGACTGTGCCAATGCAAAAGAGTTAGATTTACTTCACTCTACTTGTCAAGTGGCTAAGCACTCGTTCCACTGTTGATATGATGCCGTAGAAGCTACAAGCAGGGCGGCAGTGTCAAGGTCTGTCATTAGGAGGCATGCATGGTTGAAGGAACAGCCTCTCCCTGATCATGGCAGATCTAAATTACTTGATGTCCCCTTGGATAAGGGCCGCTTGTTTGGAAAAAAAAGCAGAAGAGGTGCGTAAAAAGATGGGAGAGGAATCAAAATTTATGCAAACAGTAACAGATTTCCTTCAGGTACAACCTCCTAGGTTCAGCAGGAATTTTCTCTCAAAACTCTGGTCCTTTCCTGCACCTAGCAGACAGGGGCAAGGTAAGCCCCACAGGGACAGACCACCCAGACTCCCAACCCAGGGACAGCAGAGAACCAAACATTGGACCACTTCCACTCCAAAGGCAGGGTGTTCTAAGCCATCCCCTTATGGCAAAAACTCTCAATAACTCCCTCTCCCCCCTGTGCCCTGTTTTATCTCACCAAAAAATTAGGAGGAAGGCTCTCCCTTTGCAAAGAAAATTGGCTTTTTGTAACAAAGGACCAATGGGCCTTAAAGATAATTTTTCAGGGAGACAAATTCTCCTTCAACAAACTCCCAATTCTAAGAGGGTACCCAGACTTGCCTCCAAGTCAGTAGGCGGAGGCATTGAACAAGTCCAAACTCTCACATCGCAAGGAGCAGTAGAACCTGTCCCCTCAGATCAAACGGACAAAGGCTTTTATTCAAGACTATTCTTGTTTCCCAGAAAAGAGGGCACCTCATGCCCCATCGATCTATCTATTCTGAACACCTCTCAGGTGGTCCCAAAATTCAAAATGCTAACCTTACAGCAGCTGCTGCCTATGCTGACAAAAAATGCCTGGTTAGTAACTGTAGATCTAAAAGTTGCCTGCCTCCACATCCCCATAAGGGAATCCTGCAGGAAATTTCTTCGCTTCAGAGCAGACTCACAACACTTTGATTTCTCTGTGCTATCCTTTGGCTTATCAACTGCTCCCAGGGTATTTACCAAATGCTTAGCCCCAGCCATAGCCTTCTGCAGACAGAAAAATGTACCCTTAACTGGATGACTGCCTCATTCCGGCAGACTGCAAAGAAAAGCTCCTAAAGGACCTGCTCTTTGTCAAAAACTTCCTAACCTCCTTTTGAGTACACCATCAATGAGAAGAAATCAAAGCAAATACCTTCCAGGAAGATAATTTTCTTGGGAGCACTGGTGGGCACAACATCCCAAATGGCCTTTCTATCCCCAGAAGAGCAAAGCTTCCTGCCTCTCTCTTTCACCCAGCTGGCTTCCAGAAGTCACTTCACTGCCAGGAAGTTCCTGCAAGCCTTGGGGTGCATGGCATCTTGCATCCTTCCAATTCCTCTGGCCAGGCTTCACATGAGAAAACTTCAGTGGTACGTAAAGAACCTTTGGTGCCAGCACTCGGCCTCTAGAGACCTGTCTCCCTCTGATCCCCTGTATAAGGGCCAAGTTTCTCTGGTGGGCAGGGGCCTGTGCCCAGAACAGGAGTTTTCCCTTCACTCTCCATCCTACCGGGCAGACCATTGCCACCGACGCCTCAGACATGGCTTGGGGCGCTCATCTAGAAGACAGGTGCACCCAAGGTCTTTGGAATACCCAGCACCTTCCCTTACACCTCAACCAAAAGGAAATGATGGCAGTACAAAAGGCTCTGACTTCCTTCCAACTCCATCTCAAGCCTGGGGTTCTCATTATCAAAACAGACACCACAGGGAGGGACCCGATCTTACCCTGTGTGCAGGCTAGCTATGAACCTCTGGCTGACAGCCTCTTCCATGGGGCTACACCTGATAGCCCAATACCTACGAGGGATCAGCAGCACCCTGGCAGACCACTTGAGCAGAAACTTACTGGACCCCCGCGAATGGCAGCTCCACAGAAAAACCTTTTTACAAATCACCAAGGCATGGGAGACTCCAGAGGTGGATCTCATTGCTTCGCATCTCAACCATCAGCTAAATAAATTCTGTTCCAGGGAGTCTCACCATTTAGTGTGGAAAGTGAATGCATTGACATTCCCTTGAAACAGCCTCTTTGTGTATGCATTCCCTCCTCTGCCTCTTATTCCAAAGGTACTGATCAAAATAAGGGAGGAGAGACCAAAGGCTATTCTTATTGCTCCAGATTGGCCCAGACAACATTGGTACCCCTTACTGCGCAGTCTGACCTTACAGCCTCCCAGGCAGCTTCCCCCTGATCTCAGACCTCTAAACTCAGGTGGGGGGTGCTGCACCCAGATTTGCAGGCTCTCAAACTATCAGCATGGCTAATACTCTAAAGGCAGACAAAGGGGCCCCTGTTAAGCAAAACAGTTTCTAGACATTATCACAGAGGCCAGAAGGCCCAGCACCAGAAAATCCTATGCAGGAAAATGGAAAAGATTTTGCTCCTGGAACCAGTCCAGAGGGGACAATACCTGACTACCTTCCATCCCTCTTATCCTGGACTACCTAGCAGAGCTACTTTATAGTGGCCTCTCCTTCTCCTCTATTAAAATTCACGCCTCAGCAATTGCAGCTCATTTTGATACAGAGCAGCCCCTGTTCTCCCATCCTTTGATTAAACAATTCCTCAGAGGGGCGTCTAATATCAGATCTCTCAGAAGGCCACCCACTCCAGCCTGGGACCTGAATTATGTTTTGGAAAAACTAACTTTACCACTCTTTGAACCTGCTGCTTCAGCAAAACTTAAGATTCCTGTCCTGGAAGACTGCTTTTCTCCTAGATGTCACCTCAGCCAGGAGAGTTTCAGAACTTCAGGCTCTGATGGCCATTGAGCCCTTCATCATCTTCCATGCAAACAGGGTCTCCCTGAGGACTAATCCCTCCTTTATGCCCAAGGTGGTAGCTAAAGTAGCTCTCAATCAGGCCATACATCTACTACCCACCTTCTTTCCTAACCCTCAAAACAAGGGGGAAAGAATTCTGCACTCACTAGACGTGCACATACAGCTCAGATACTATCTGGACTGAACTAAACCCTTCAGAAAAACAGACCCAACTACTTGTCAGCTTTGCCCCAGGGGCGGGGGGAAGCCCATTTCCAAATCACTGTCTCACTGTATCCATTTCTGCTACAGGTTGCATGGGAACCCCCCCCCCCCAAAGTCTATTCGAACCCATTCCACTAGGGCAGCTTCCACTTCCACAGCATTCCTCAAAGGACTTCCCACCAGGGACATTCTTGAAACTGCCACCTAGACGTCTGTCCATACCTTTACCAAGAATTACCACCTACCTCTGTTTTCTAAGGCTAGGGCAGGGTTTGCCTCTGCAGATGTTCTTCATGTTTCACTGTTGCAGTTATCACACTTGGGTTTATCTGCCTGCAGGTAGCCCTCAGTTGGCCTGAATACCATAGACTTAGTGTTTCTGCGTCGGATGTTGTCACTCCAGGAATGACGTCAAGTCATCAGGGGTATAAAAACAGGCAGCCGATGCCATTATATCAGTCTTTCTTGCCGGGGAGCCTGAAGCAGAAGCAGTTCGTAAGTGCCGGTCGGCCGCTATCTGAATTTTTGTTTTTGAATTGAATAATCCTGAAGTCTTCTAAAGCTAAGTATCCCATTGGGGATCCTTTTTTCTTGCTCTAACCGAGGTCAGAAAAAGTTAACAATTGTCTTGCCTGTGGAAAGCAAATACCTCACAGAGATTTTCATTCTTACTGCGTCACCTGTTTAGGCCCAGGCCACGATGTCCCTCGCTGTCGGATTGGTGCCTTCTTTAACACCCGAACCATTCATCGTCGGGCTCTCTTTTTCACTAAATTCTTTTGCTCTCTATCTCCGTATTCTGAAATGGCTTCGGTAAGTCATACAACTACCGATATTTTGAAAAAAACGTAAGTATAAAGACAGAGACAGACCGCATAGGTCCAAAACTGCCGACGACCCTTCCGTTAAGCTAGTCACCAGTCTGCCGGTACTCGGTGAGGTGCCTTCGCATCCCCTGATGCCTGCTTCTATGGATTCGCAGGCCTCTTATGAGACCCATTCGAAGTCCGGTATGCCACGAGATGCTTCTTCGACTATGGAACCTGTGGATGTCTCTGCCTTGGATGGGTCTGTAGCTGCTGTGCAGACACCCGCTTCTGAGGCAGTTCTTCACTCTACCGATGTTCGACTCAAACCGACGACTTCATTTCTAACCAAAACTTCCAAGTTTCTTAGGTCCAGAGTACGCACTATGCCTCGAAAACAGACGACCAAAGTGCATGCTCGTGCTCGCATGCCACAAAAACAAATGCTTAGAATGGCTGAAGACCTTATTACGCTGATTAGGGAAAGTCAGCCTTCCCCTGCAGAGAGACCTAGAATCCAGTCCCCTTCAGCCTCTACAGACCAGGAGTCCGATGACGCTGAGATTTCTGATTATGAAGACATGCCCTTATCTGCCTATGAGGATTCAAATGCAGAGGAATCCATTCCCTCTGCCTCGCCTCCAGAGGGTTTTTCTTTTGGTGAAACCTTGTACACTTTGAGAGCATTTCCATTAGGAATGCCAAGACTATCCTCAGTCCAAAAAGAGACTCTGAGAATTTTTAGAGTTGCTTCAGCACAGGCCTTTAGCTATACCACCTGTCCTGGATGTTGTGGATGATGTTTTTATGGAATCCAGTATTACTCCTGACACTTTACCGCCTGCCCGTAGGAAACCAGACAGGTACTACAGAGTTCCTGATGCTCACAAGTTTCTTTTCAAGAATCCTACTGCTGACTCAGAGATCATTTCCCAGGGGCCTAAGGGTATCAAGGTTACTACAGCCAAGAGTCCCACCCCCTTTGGACAGGGATTCCAGAGCTTTGGACAGATGGGGTAAGAAGGTATATACCTCTGCAACTGTTGTTATTAGGGCATTATATTACCAGTTTCACATGCTGAAGTATCAGCAACATATTATGGAACTCATTGAACAAAAGGTGGCAACTTTTCCAGATTGTGCAGAAAATAAAGAATTGTAGGAGCTTATGCACTCAGCCAAGTCAGTAAGCATACTTTGTAGTGTGGCTTTGATGTCCTAGAAGCATCTTGCAGGGCTGCAGTCACTGACTCTGTACTGAGAAGATATGCGTGGCTGAAGGAGAAGACTTTGCCAGACCATGTCAAATCAAAATTGCTAGACGCTTTTTTGAATAAGGACTGTTTGTTTGGCACCAAAGCAGAAGAGGTTCTTAAAAAGATGGGGAAAAAAGCAAAATCTGTGCAGACTGTTAAAGAATTCTTATAAGTGCAACCCCCATAGATTCAGTAGGCATTGCCCTTCAAAACACTGGTCCTTTCCAGCCCCCTCCAGGCCTTCTCAAACAAGACCCAGGGGAAACGGACTACCCAGACTACAGTCTCAGGGTATGCAGAGATCTAAACAATGGAGTGCCCCCAATGCCTTCCTGGTGGTACCAAAATTCCAGATGCTTACCCTGCAACAGCTTCTCCCTATGTTAGCCAAGGATGCCTGGTTAGTCACCCTAGACTTAAAAAAAAGCCTATCTGCACATCCCCATAAGGGAGTCGTGCAGGAAGTGTCTACATTTCAGGGCAGGATCTGTCAGTTCTCTGCACTTCCCTTTGGCTTATCTACTGCGCCCAGGGTATTCACAATGCCTGGCTCCAGCCATTGCATACTGCAGGCAGAGAAATATCCAAATGTACTTGTACTTGGACGACTGCCTGATTCAGGCAGACAGTCGGGAATTGCTGGTGCAGCACCTGGCATTTGTAAAAAAACCTTCTCACATCCTTGGGGTACACCATCAGTGAAAAGAAATCAAAACTGGTACCCAGTCAACAGATTGTATTCCTGGGAGCAAGCTTGGACACAACTTCCCAGATGGCATTCCTCACTTCAGAAAAGCAAGTCTATCTAACAGACTACTTCAAACAAATGGCCAACAGAACCCAGCTGTCTGCAAGAAAATTACTGCAAGCCCTAGGGTTCATGGCCACATGTATACTGCTAATTCCATATGCAAGACTGCATATGAGGAAATTTCGATGGTACTTAAAAAGTCTTTGGTGCCAACATTCTCAGGAACTGGAAACAGTCATTCCTATCTTACCCTGTCAAAGGACAGAGTTCCTTTGGTGGGCAGAAGCATGCTACCACAACAAGGGACCGCCATTTACTCAACCCCATGCCACCCACACCCTGACCACAGACGCATCAGACTATGCATGGGAGGCTCACATGGCAGGCAAATGTATTTAGGGCCACTGGAACTCAAGTCAAATTCATCTGCACATCAACCAAAAAGAGATGCTAGCTGTACAGAATGACCTGACAGCTTTCAGATCCTTACTCTTCCCAGGATAACTGCTAATAAAAACAGACACCATAGTTATGTTGTACATCAACAAACAGGGGAGAACCCATTCCTACCCACTCTGCAGGTTAGCCATGGCCCTGTGGAACATGGCCTTGGACATCCAAGTCCACCTACAAGCTCAGTTCCTGCCAGGCAAACAAAACTCACTGGCATATGACTTAAGCAGAAATCTCCTAGACCCACACGAGAGGAAATTGGAGCCCAGCACCTTCAACCTTCTGATTCAGAAGTGGGGGACTCCAGAGGTGGATCTCTTTGCCTCCCCCTACAACCACCAGCTCAGCAAATTTTGCACCAGGAATCCTCACAGCAGGGCCTGGAAAGTGGATGTCCTATCCTTTCAATGGGAAAAGCTCTCAATCTATGCCATTCCCCCTCTGCCCCTTCTCTCAAGAGTATTACTCAAGATAAAACAAGACAGGCCAAGGACAATTCCGATTGCCCTGGACTGGCCACGCCAGCACTGGTACCCATTCTTGTGCAGACAACGGTGCCACCCTGGCACCTACACCAGACCCTAACCCTGCTCTCTCAGCAGGAGGGACAGATTTTGCATCCACAATTGCAAACCCTAAATCTTGCAGCCTGGCTTATTAGTTGAATTCTCCACCAGCAACCCTAAGCAGACAGGTGTTGGACGTTATCCTTGAAGCCAGAAGGCCCAGTACAAGGAAATCCTATGCTGATAAGTGGATAAGGTATTGTTCCTGGATTCAGTCTAAAGGAGAGGACACAGCATTGCCCTCCTTACCTCTAATCTGAGATTACCTAGCAGAGCTACTCCACAGAGGTCTAGCTTTCTCCTCCATTAAGATCCATGCCTCTGCTATCTCGGCTCATTACAACACTGACCCCTCTCTTCTCTCACCCTCTCATCAAACAGTTCGTGAGAGGGGCAAACAACTTAAGGCCACCAAGAAGAGCACCCACCCCTCTCGGGACCTTAACATTGAACCTGCTGCTTCAGCAGAGTTAAAATTTCTCTCTTGGAAAAAAAGCCTTGCTTCTAGCCATCACTTCAGCTTGAAAGAGTGTCTCGGCTACAAGCACTGATGGATGTGGAACCCTTCATTATTTTCCATGCTGACAGGGTTTCCCTAAGGACTAACCCTTCCTTTATGCCTAAAGTGGTGTCCAGTGTGGCTCTCGGCCAATCCATCCATTTGCCAACCTTCTTCCTTAATCCTCACAATAAAAGGGAATGGATCCTGCACTCTTTGCACGTGCACAGACAGCTCAGATTGTACCTTGATAGGACAAAGCCCTCCAGAAAATCTGACCAGTTACTAGTCAGCTTTGCAACAGGAACAGAGGGCAAGGCCATTTTAAAACAAACCATTTCCAAATGGATAGCACACTGCATCCATTTCTGCTACAAGCACCATGGAAAACCAACCCCTCAGGGAGTCAGAACACATTCCATTAGGGCAACGTCTACCTCTACAGCATTTCTCAGGGGAGTCCCTACCAGGGACATCTTGGAAGCTTCTACCTGGAGTTCTGTACACACTTACACCAAGCATTATCACCTGCCTATCTTTGCTACAGCAGTCTTGCAAGGCCTACTAGACAGCCCTAACTCTTCTTGACTGCCTCCACCCTTCCTCAGCTTTGGAAATCCACCCAAGTGTGATGACTGCAACAGTGAAACACAAAGAACATAGTACAGTTCTGTACACTTACTATAAATGTAGATGTTTGAGTGTATTCACTGCTGCAGTCCTGGTTTCCCAACCTTTTTTTTAGGGAGACACAAGTTTCAAAAGGTGTCTTTTAGCCACCAGGTCCACTTTACCTTATTTACTTGGGCCTCTGACTGTTTAGGGCAAGAGAAACTGATGTAATGGCATCAGCTTCTCTCCTTTATAGCACTGACAACCTGACGTAAGGCAGCAGGCGATAGCAGCCGACGCAGAAAAACATTGGGTCTGGTGTTCAGGCCGGCTGAGGGCTACCACAGCAGGGATAACCCACAGGTGATGACTACTACTGTGAATACACTCGAACATCTACATTTATGGTAAGTGTACAGAATTGTACTGTCTGCCTGCAACCCTTCCATCAAGGAGTTGGTACATCTGGAAGCTTTTGATCCTAACCCATCTTCCTTCTGGGTGACTCCACCTCTCAGCAAATGAGATTTGATTTGTCGGAAGGCATGGAATGAGACAGTTTCAGTCGAGCCTATTCCAAAGAGACCTGACAAAATTGACACCCCCGGTAGAAGGACAGTATTGGTGTAAGGGTGTCCAAATCCTTAGCCATACGTATTGGTGCAAGGCATGCACATACCATTTAGCATGAGGAATGTGACCTTTATACTCATTCATAAAGCATACATATGCTTGTAGCATGTGTCAGTTCATTCATAGACTTGCACATTTGCACGTGGTGCTACCATAATGCCCCTCGGGTCTATATCATATGTTCGAAGTTTGAAAACTTCGAACATTAAATAATCGAATTTAAATGTTCGAAGTTTCAAACATCGAACATATGATTTAAAAAAAATCCCCAAACTGTTTTAGGCAGGGGGGCAAGCCCACTGCACCCCCACACCCCCGCTCTTCAAATATACCAATTCCGAGACCACACTACAGTGCAATAAGGGAAATCTTCCCTTTACCGCGCTATAGTGTGGTCTCGGAGTTGGTATAGTTAGAGTGGGGGTGCAGGGGGGCTTGCCCCCCTTTACAACAGTCGGGTAAGTTCCCTTTTTTTAATCATATGTTCGATGTTTGCAACTTCGAACATTTAAATTTGATTATTTAACATTCAAAGTTTTTAAACTTCGAACATATGATATAGACCCATGCCTTTCATATGGACCACGTAAGTGGCCAGATCTGCTTCTGGGAGTGAAAAAAGCAGGGCTGCTGTATGGTTTACCATCAAGAGCAGGAGTTTTAGGGAATGTCTTCTGAGTCATTGTGATGGCCCATTGAGGATGTTTGTCAAGTATGTGTGAGTAAAATAGGTGTTGAATGTTGCCATTGGCATCACCTGTTCTGAGAAGCATTGTCATCATCTGTGTGATTGTTTGGGCAGTGCCATCCTAACCTGTTCCTCCAGTGGGGGCCAAATGTACAGGAGAATGCATCAGATGTGTAAACATGTTTGTTTGATTAGTGCCATCATCTTGCAATACGCACATGTCATACAAGCATGCTCAACTGTATATACTTTATTTTGCTGTTGCTGAGGCACATTGCTTTAACGTGCTTTGGTGTTAACGGAAGGCAGGAGTGCCTTTCAAGACAGCAGTGTGTGTGTGTGTGTGTGTGTGTGTGTGTGTGTGTGTGTGTGTGTGTTCTGCGGCAGTCCACTGCACAACTGTAGTGTTTTTTTTTTCCTGGTATGCATGTGTGATGATTTCTTTTTCCCCATTGTGTTGATTGTCTGTTGGGAAACAGGAAGAGGAACGACCATGCTCACCTTGGTTTCCACCAGCCGCTGCACCTGGCACTGGGGCACAAGCACCCACCAGCTGGACTTTTTGCTGGAGGTAATTGGAAAGGTCACAGATGCCATCCAGGCCTGCATCTCAGGGATAGATTTGTATGACAGCTCCTCTCTGGAAGGTGGAACTGAGGATTATCTGGTACTGTCCCAGTGTCAGATGGAGGCTGATCCCTGCTGCCATGCGTCACCTTGACACCCTGGAGTCTGTTGTGGTACATCTGGCATTGCCCTTTCTATTAGGCATCTTGGTGAGCATCTTGCCCTTAACATCGTCCATCCATCCAAGTAAGTGATGTCTGGATTGCTACCCTATGAGTTGGCCTAACAGTCAATCATGCCAGAAGCCCACCCTGTCCTAATGTATTCCCTCCTTTATGCATCATTCCCTGTCCCTTGTTTGTTGCCCAACCCTCAACCACACCAGAGTTCCACTTGCCTTATGTATGTGTATACTGCCACTGAATATGTATTTATCTCTGTTCTGTTTGTCTCCCTGTCCCACCCACAGCACTCCTTCGGTACCTTCCCAGTCTACTGATCTCTCTCCATTTTTCAAAAAAAAAAAAAAAAAAAGGCTGTAACTTGCAAAAATAAATTACCCTTCCTTCTCCCTTGCTACCATTCATGCTATACTTTTTTGTACATGTACATCATTCTATCGCTGTTGCAGTAGCCTAAACTATTTGGGTTCCATCCCCTGCCAACCTGCAAGCTTTTCAAAGCTTAAGAGTATCTTTCACACACACTCTGAGAAGCTTGAGTGGGTCTCCGTATGAAATCAGACACGCAAGAATTTCTTGCTGCCAAAGTTTGGTGCTTTGGCAGGATTTGTTGATCTGTCAGCTAGCAGTCCTTCAAGGCTAGGTAAGTCCTCTTTGGGGAAAACCTTTCATATTGTCCTTCTGAGGAAGACTTTTTTTTTTTTTTCTTTGAAATTACTAATTTAGTTGGGAAATGTATATTTTGGACTGTCATTTACTGTTAGGCAGTTATTTAATATGTGAATGCTAGTGTGACCTAACTGAAAAATCTATTTTACTTTGTTTCCTACATGTTTGTGTAGGGTTTTAGTGTTAGAGGCAGAAAAATGTGCTTTTGGGGACTGTCACTGGAATTCTTACCCAAGAACCACTTTTCTGCTGCTTTAAGGTTTACTGACTCAGGCTGTACTACCATTGTTCAGTATGTCCTTCTTGGCTGAACTTATGGAGCAGTTACTGGTCTCCATGGTTCTCCTTTCCCAGACTGCAGATAGAAAAGTAGTAGTCTGGGAGTCTTTTGGTACCAGGCCTGCTCTGGTTCTGCTTCACCTGATGCTGAGTGATTTTTGCTGTAGCTGGATTTGGTTCCTCAGATCACTCACCGTTTCCCTCCAGTCACTCTGGTGTAACACCTATAGTCACTAAGGACCGAGAGAGAGAATAGTCATTGGCTGCAGGGTTATGCTGTGCAGGCATGTGAGAACCATTCTTGTTACTGTCTTGGGAAGGAGCAGGTGAGGGCCTATCACTTAACTGAGAAAGCCAACCTGAACTTTGGGAAAAGCGCACATTCCCTGAGTTTTTTCCTGGTAATCTCCCAGGAAAAATAAAATAAAATAGCTTCTTTTACTTTTTTATTTCTGTGCACAACTGGCTTTATGCACCAGTGAACCCTGCAGTTGCTAGGGCCCACAATCACAGCAAATTGTTTTGATGTTTTGTATCATGTCTGTCAAACAGAAGCTAGTAAAGCAATCTTAAGTATTTAAACCAGATAGGTAATAACTCTTATCTTTAAATTTTAAAGAAATAAATATCTCTGATTATAGTAAGTGTTTTGTCCAGTAACAGGCTTCTCTATTTCATTATTTGTTTGACATTTGTTGACCGGGATAGTCCGACTGGGTAAATACCTTATTTCAGTGGAGGCCCGAGGAGAAAAGCTCCAAAGTAATATTGTATAAGATTTCATGTTACAGTGAATGTATAATAAATATAATGTAATTATTTTTACAAATGCATTAACAAAAATGAAGGCAAAAGAGAATTTTATACAGTTGTTTAAAAACAGGTTATTAAAAGTGACAAATAGTTGAGGGCTAGGAAACATATTTTACCACTGACATAGTGCCCCTGACTTAGTTTTTATGGAGGGAGAACGTCCACTAGCAGGATTTAAACTATCATAGCCAGCTTTAGGTGTCTGCAGTACTTGTGGATGCGGGAGGAGGGGCGTAATAATCCTCGACTGTGTGGGGGCCCTGCAAAAGTTGCTGCTGGTTGGGGAAAAGGATGAGAGAAAAATGTATGTATTCATTTTCCAATTACTCCCTTTACCCGAAACAGGGTTTGCGGTATGATCCTGTTTAGATAAAGCTGATAATCGGTGAATAAACAGATGTAGCTGCTGCTGAACCGTTAGTGTGGAAGCACAAAGTTAAACATATTTTCTTTCAGTTACTGAAAGCAGAGACCAAGGAGTTAGGGCAGGATGGAACTACTGGTTTACTGTACAATCTTATGATCACATGAAAGGGCAATGACCAGTTATGTCAGTGGTCCTTAGCACTGAAATTTTAAATCCTCCCCTGAACAAGGAAGTTCTGTTTAGCCATTCTGCAGCAGAGGTGCTTAAGAGGTTTGAAAGGGGAAAGTTTGATTCAAGGGCTGTCACAAATCTTCCAGTCTTTCATTTTTAAAGCAAATCAAAATTTTCTTTCCACACACATTGCCTCTGTCAAAAAAAAATTCAAGTTGCAAAGTGCCACCAAACAAGATTTTTAAAATGAATGGCAAATAAGCTCCCAAAAGAAAGGGAGAGCGTCACGAAGTCAAAAACAGTCCAGAAAGTCAGAATTGCTGTTGGCCTTACTGGGCTGCCTTACCCTTGCAATTTGTCCCTCTCAGAGTTTACATATTCCTGTATTGCACCAGATTGTTTCAGGCAAAATGATTACAAGTCATTCAGCAGGGGTACGTTTGACAATCGGAGTCCCCCTCTACTTTTCCAGGGGATTCCTCCTTCCTCAGTAAACCACTTGTCCCTGTTTCTTTCACTTCTGGAGCAGATCTCAGAAAGTCATAGAACCAATGTGTCTACAGACCTGATGTGCAAAGGGTTTTTATTCAAGGATTTTTTTGGTACCAAAGAATTTAAGTTTGGAGGCCTGGGCTAGACCTTTCCTTTGTCATATTTTTTTTTGTCAAAGTCCCAAAGTTGAAAATGTAATCCCTTCAAGACCGCTTTACCTCTTGTTCCTTCACTAGCTTTCTTGATAAAGGTAGATTTAAAAGTTGCCTGCCATCACTTTCTCAATGGCAAACATTTCTGACTTTTAAGATGCTCTGTATCTTATCAGATGTTCGTGTTACACTGCTGCAGTCATTACACTTGGGTTATCCTGCCGTCAGGCAGTACCCCAGTCGGCCTGAGTTCCAAAGTCTTGGTCTGGCATCGGTTGCTGTCGCCTCCTCCCTGACATCAGTGCGACAGGGGTATATAAGATGCAGCTGACACCATTTTCTTCAGTCTTTCTTGCCATGCGGTGCCCGAAGCAAAAGCAGTTCGCAAGTGCCGGTCGGCCGTCTCCTGAGATTTTCATTCCGAATCCAGAACCGAAGTCTTCTACAAAGCTAAGTACCCCGTTGAAACTTTTCTTGCCTCAGACCGATGTCAGTAAAAGTTAATAACTGTATTTCTTGTGGGAAGCAAATACCTCATAAGGATTTCCATTCTTATTGTATCCCATGCCTAGGCCCAGACCACAACGTCACTGGTTGTCGGTTTTGTGCTAGGTTTAACAAGTGCACTATTAAACGTCGGTTTGATTTTGCCCGACATTATTTTGGTATAAAATTCAATTATACCATGCCGTCGGAACTTCCGACGACCGGAATACATAAAAAGCGCAAAGACAAGGATAGGCATCAGAGGCCCAAAACTGACGACGAAGCCTCTTCTAGGCCAGTCACCGGTTCTCCGGTTTTCAGCGAGGCACCTTCGCAGCCCCTGACGACTGCTTCTGCAGAACCACAGGTCACCTCTGACTCCCACGTGGAGATGGCTGGGCCTTCGGACGCACAAGTTATTCAGCCTACCAAAACTAACCCTTCAGAGGGGATCCAGAGTAGCTGAGCTACCCGCAACTTCAGAGGGTGTTTTCAGATCTACTCAGTTAAGCATTAAACCCTCTGCTAAGTCTAAGCCTCCTTTAAAAGCAAAGAAACAAATACAGCATTCTCCAGGACAGGCCTCCATGCCTAAGAAACAAATGCTCAAAATGGCCGAAGACCTAATCACTCTGATCAGGGGATCCCATCCCCCTCCTGATAAAAGGCCTAGACAGGATGCAGACTATGACTCATCCGACCAGGTGTCCATCTCTTCAGATTCATCCTCAGACCTGGGATATTCTTTACCCCCTTATGAGGATTCTGATGCTGAGGAGTCAATTCCATCAGCCTCTCCACCTGAGGACTACTCCTTTGTGTAAACCTTACATACCATGAGGGAGCATTTCCATTGGGAAGGCCAGGATTACTCAGAATCCAAGCAAAGGCTCAGAGACTTACTTTTATTACCTCAACACAGACCCCTTGCTTTTCCGCCAGTGTTAGATATTGTGGATGATGTGTATACTGAATCCAGCTTAAATCCTGATTCCTTACCTCCAGCTCCAGTTAAACCTGACAGATACTACAGAGTCCCTGACTCTCACAAATTTATGTATAAAAGCACTGTTGCTGACCCTGAAACTATTTTTCTGGGACCCAAAGTGGTTAAGGCCTCATCAGCCAAGAATCCAGTTCCCTTTGACAGAGATTCCAGAGCATTAGACAGATGGGGAAAGAAAGTATATACGTCTGCAACTTTAGCAATGAGAGCCTTAAATTGCCAGTTTCACATGCTAAAATATCAGCAATTTTTACTGTCTCAGTTGAAACAAAAAATGCTTCCAGATTCAGATCCTCCTACTTTTAAAGAAATGCAGGATTTATTGCATGCAGCTGAACAAGTGGGAAAACATACTTTGCAGTGTGGTTTTGATTCTTTAGAGGCGTCCTGTAGAGCAGCAGTTACGGGCTCTGTCATTAGAAGACATGCTTGGTTAAAAGAACATACGTTACCAGATCATGTTAAAGCAAAATTATTGGATGCACCTTTACAGCAGGATGTGTTATTTGGAGTTAAGGCAGAAGAGGTATTAAAGAAAATGGAGGATAAGGCAAAATCTATGCAAACGATGAAGGATTTCTTACAGGTTCAGCCTCCTAGATTTAGCAGTAATTGGCCAACTAAGAATTGGTCCTTTCCAGTTACAGACAGACCTCAAAGGGGCAGATACAGACGTCCAAGAGGTAGTGGTCAACCACAAGGTCCTTACAGGCCTCGACAATGGGTTGCATCAGGCCAGAAAGAAGGGGAAGACAGGCCCCAACCATATAAAAAGCAGCCCCAATGACTTCCCACTACAGCTGCCAAACAACTTTCTCTTGGCAGCCCCCTTGGGAGGAAAACTGGCACTTTTCTGTCACAATTGGCATATGATCACCAAAGACAAATGGGTTCTCAGCATTGTATCTCAAGTTTACAGATTTCACTTTCACACTCTGGCAAGGTTAAAAGGAATGCCAAATCTGCCACCAAATCAATGGGCAGAGGCTCAAAAACAAATTACAGCGCTCATGGATATGAGAGCTATTCAAAAGGTACCACCACAGGAGCAAGGACAAGGATTTTACTCAAGACTCTTTCTGGTTCCCAGAAAGGACAAAGCCTGGAGGCCCATTCTGGATCTTTCTTCTCTAAGCATTTACCTGGATGTTCCAAAATTCAAAATGTTGACACTACAGCAGCTTCTTCCCATGCTGGGCAAGAAAACTTGGCTTGTGACCTTGGACCTCAAGGAGGCATACCTGCATGTCCCTATCAGACAAAACTGCAGAAGATACCTCAGATTCATAGCTGGTTCAATGCACTATCAATTCTCTGGACTGCCCTTTGGCTTATCTACTGCGCCCAGGGTCTTCACAAAGTGCCTGGCACCAGTAATAGCATTTTGCAGACAGAAAGGAATTCAAATTTATCCATACCTGGACGACTGCCTGATTCAAGCAGAGAGCAAGGACATTCTTCTAAAGCATCTGGCGTTTGTAAAAAAAGTTATTAAGTTGCCTGGGGTATACAGTAAACGAAAAGAAATCAAAAGTAGTGCCCTCACAAGAGATAATATTCCTGGGTGCCAGCTTGAACACAACGGCCCAGATGGCTTATCTCCCGCCAGACAAGCAAAGACAACTGACTCAATACTTTCTATTGATGGCAACAAAGACCCAACTCCCTGCAAGAAAAATTCTGCAGGCCTTGGGTTACATGGCATCTTGCATACTACTAATTTCATATGCCAGACTACATATGAGGAAACTACAATGGTACCTAAAGAATGTATGGTCGCAACACTGTCAAAGTTTGGAAACAGTTATACCACTAATTCCTTGCCTTCAACAGGAGTTTCAGTGGTAGGCTCAAGCTTGTCACCTCAACAAGGGACAGCCTTTTACTCAACCCACAGCCAGGCAAACACTGACAACAGATGCATCGGATTACGCCTGGGGAGCACACATGGCAGGCAAATGTATTCAGGGCAAGTGGCCCGCAGAACAAAGGCATCTTCACAGCAATCAAAAAGAGATGCTAGCTGTACAAAATGCCCTTATAGCCTTCAAGCACCTGCTGCATCCAGGACAACTACTACTAAAGATAGACAACACCACAGTTATGTGGTACATAAACAAGCAAGGGGGCACTCACTCCTACCCCCTCTGCAGACAAGCCATAACCTTATGGAACACAGCTCTAAACTATAAAGTTCATCTGTAAGCACAATTCCTGCCAGGAGAGAAAAACACACTGGCAGACGACTTAAGCAGAAACATCATGGATCCCCACAAACAGGAATTGAATCCACAAATATTCAGAATGATAACATAGAAATGGTGGAGCCCGGACATAGATCTGTTTGCATCCCCAATGAACTGCCAGCTACAGAAATTCTGCACAAGGAGTTGCCATCCACAAGCATGGAAAGTGGATGCCCTCTCATTCAGCTGGAAAAAACCTACAAGTATACGCTTTCCTACCACTACCTCTCCTGCCAAAGGTACTCATAAAATCCTGGCTGGAAGAGCCAAAGATGATCCTGTTTGCACCAGACTGGCCACGCCAGCACTAGTACCCAATCTTAAAGAACTTAGCACAAGGACCACCTTGGATTTTGCCTCAAATCCCACATCTGCTGACTCAGCACAACAATCAGATACTACACAGCCAGCTAAAGACCTTAAACCTAGCTGCATGGAAGATTCCTTAGTCAAGCAAGCAATGCTTCTCTCCAAAGCTGTTATGGATGTCATTCTGGAGGCCAAAAGGCCTAGTACCAGGAAAGCCTATTCGGATAAATGGAAGAGATTCTGTGCCTGGAACCAAGCTCACAACCTTGACCCTCTTGTCCCAAACATTCCTCAGATACTACAATATTTAACTGACATGCTGGACAAAGGCCTCTCCTTCTCATCCATCAAGATCCACGCCTCTGCCATCTCTGCTCATTACAACATGGATCCACCAATTTTCTCTAATCCTTTGCTAAGACAGTACCTCAGAGGGGCTAGAAACATAAGATCCCCCCCCCCCCCCAGTAGAGCACCTACTCCAACTTGGGACCTCTACTTTGTTTTGGAAAAATTGACTTTACCTCCTTTTGAGCCAGCTAACACAGCAGAATTAAAATATATCTCTTGGAAAACTGCTCTGCTCCTGGCAATAACATCAGCATGAAGAGTTTCAGAATTACAGGCACTAATGGCAGTGTGGTCTTTGGTGCAGGCTGGAGAAGTTGTTTGACCGCAACTGAGCTACAAAATATAAGTATTTTTTGATTATTTTAACAGATTACTGTTTTTATAATTTAATATATATAAAGCACTTTGTCTATTCAGAATCTTCAGAAATCTTTTTCTGTTTAAAAACTTTCATAGCTTGTTGTCTTAGGCTATTGTATAAACTGAAACATTTACTCTGTGTAATTATCTCTTGGCTAGTGGGGGCTGGTTCTTTTGTGTTCTTGTAAAAAAAAGTTGTTGTTCTGGTCTTTGGTGCAGGCTGGAGAAGTTGTTTGACACTAACTGAGCTACAAAATATAAGTATTTTTGATTATTTTAACAGATTACTGTTTTTATAATTTAATATATATAAAGCACTTTGTCTATTCAGAATCTTCAGAAATCTTTTCTGTTTAAAACTTTCATAGCTTGTTGTCTTAGGCTATTGTATAAACTGAAACATTTACTCTGTGTAAAAAACTCTTGGCTAGTGGGGCTGGTTCTTTTGTGTTCTTGTAAAAAAAGTTGTTGTTCTGGTCTTTGGTGCAGGCTGGAGAAGTTGTTTGACGCAACTGAGCTACAAAATATAAGTATTTTTGATTATTTTAACAGATTACTGTTTTATAATTTAATATATATAAAGCACTTTGTCTATTCAGAATCTTCAGAAATCTTTTTCTGTTTAAAACTTTCATAGCTTGTTGTCTTAGGCTATTTTGTCCCACCGTCCCTCCCTGTTGGTGTCTTGCTCTTATACTTGGTGGCTTTGCAGTTGCCCGCCCCTACTGTGACACACCTCCCAGTCTAGTGTCATTAGCTCATTCTTCTTAATACAGAGAGAACATTTGATAAGGCCTTCTGTTCCTCCTTTTTACCTTTTCAAAAGTAAAACAAAACTTTTTTTCTTCTTCGCCTGAACCTTCTTGTGTTCTGACTGTCCTTCTCAAACATATTGGAAATATACAGTATATTTCAGAGCATTTGTTATAACTATATTTGCTATAACTGATTTAAGTATTTTTTTCTGGCTTTTTGAATATTTACTGCTTAGCGACTACATCTTAGCCTGTTTATACAGCTCTGCATTCTATTTAAACTGTTTTTGTGTTGATTAACTGTTTTGCACTCTTAAAAGTTATTTGTTGCTTAATTTTACCTGTAGGCTAACACACTCAAGTGTGCTAGCCAGTTAAAAGCATTTATAGCATTTACTGTCTGTTTTTCCTTGTCTCTGTAAAAAAAAAAAAAAAAAAAAAAAAAAATCTCTTGTTTTCCCACCTTACTGAACTAGAGTAGTCCAGTTTCAGAGTTGCTGATCCCTGGGCTTTGTTTTTAGTTCCTGTTACTGATCCATTGCCTTATTAGGAAGGAGGAAGTTTCTTTGCTTACCAGTGGGAGTGGGAAGCACTGAGCAGCCTTTTGTCCGAATTGGTGAAGTTTCAGCCAGAAACTAGTAGTCTATTGGTCGTTTGGGCCAATTCCTAGCTCCTTTCAGCCCCTGCTATAAAACACGCTAAACACGTGTTTTCCAGCTTGTACCAACTCTGCACAGATCCTCGTGGTGGCCTGAAGAGTGATCCAAGCAGCAGAGAGCTAAAAGAGTGACTTTCTACCAGATATAAGTATTTTTGTGGCTTTCCCACTGTTATTAAGCTAGCGACTGCATTTCGCCTGTTTACTGCTACTTTAAGTGATTTCTGCATTTTACACTGTTTATTGCACTTTAAGTTACTAATTGTTGCAAATTGTTTCTGTAGGCTACACACTAAAGTCGCTAGCCGATTTACAGCATTTATAGCATTTACTGTCTGTTTTTCCTTATCTCTGTAATAAAACAAAAAAATCTCTTGTTTTCCCACTTTACTGAACTAGAGTAGTCCAGTTTCAGAGTTGCTGATCCCTGGGCTTTGTTTTAGTTCCTGTTACTGATCCATTGCCTTATTAGGAAGGAGGAAGTTTCTTTGCTTACCAGTGGGAGTGGGAAGCACTGAGCGCCTTTTGTCGATTTGGTGAAGTTTCAGCCAGAAACTAGTAGTCCATTGGTCGTTTTGGGCCAATTCTAGCTCCTTCAGCCCCTGCTATAAAACACGCTAAACTGTACTGCTGATCTAACCAGCATATCCTATAACTGAAAAGTTCATCTCTACTTGATTCCCAAGTAGACTATTCTCTATCTGTAAAGCCTAGCACTTACTCCTACAGTACTTGCACCTTGATAAAGCACTCTTATTATAGATAGTACCCCACCAGCCCAAAACCCACTTCCCGGAGTCCTTTGAAAGTTCTTTATCTACTACTTCTAGTATGTCGAGGGATCAGTTGCTAGTGTCCTCTCCAGCTCAACTGGTCAACCTGGGAATATTGAGGCAATGTTACAATTGCCTCATGTACACACACAATCCTCTCCTTCTCCCACAAAACACAAATACATGCGAGAGATGCAACTATACGGCCAAACTGGAGGCTGAGCTCTCTCAACATAGGACTGGCAAGACCAGACAGGAGGAGAAGGCAACCACACACAATACATACCCAGTCACACATGGTACCATCACAACTTCAAATCATACACATACTCACACAAAGACATACTCGGAGGCTCTGGTCAAAAATTTACCAAAACAGCAGAGGCCACCAAAGCAGACACCCAAACAACTACCACCTCACGACCCAACACATGCAACACATAGACCACACAGTCAGAGTGTCAAACAGTCACAGCCCTTAAGGCCAAACAAAATGCCAGACACACTTGTCATTGGTGATTCCATAGTCAGACACACTGGCGTCCGCTCACCAGACTGAGTAAGGAGAAGGTCACAGTAAGCTGCCTGTCGGGTGCTAGAATCCGCCACATAACGCAAGCACTCAGGTCTCTCAACAGCAGGTACAAGTGCGACTCAGTCATTGTCCGCGCTGGTGTCAACGACCTGAGCCGTACCTCCTTGGACTACATGAAAAGGGACGTCGAGGAGCTCTCTGATTATGTAGCCCAGGCAGGTATGACCCTGACCTTGAGCAGTATCCTACCTTCACCTAGAATGATGCCACAATACAGTGATAAGATGATCAGCTTTAATAATTGGCTTAAATTCTGGTGTCATTCAAAGGGGATCAATGTCTGTCTGCCTGGGATGACATGCTGGACAAGCCACGCTGCTTCGCAAGGGCGGCTTGCACCTGTCACCCTGGGCTTCGGATATTGGCAAAGGCTCTTGCCACCCCCATAGTGCCTTTTTAGGCAAGGCTCAAATTCTAAACCTACCACCCTAGAACACCAAAAGGAAAAAACTAAGGGTAATGCTGCTCAATGCCAGAAGTCTCAATCTCAAGATGCACGCACTCGAGGCCCTTCTCAATATGGAGAACATCGATGTCTGTGCTGTGACAGAAACCTGGTTCAAGGCTCCTGAGAGCACCCCAGCACTAACAGGTTTCACCTCATATCATACGTTCCGCCCCAAAATCCGGACAACACCAAGAAAGGAGGGGTGTCCATATTCATAAAGGACACCCACACCTCAAGGTTGGTGGCAACGCGATGCATCGGAGACCATC
>NC_056727.1:356656879-356734470 GCF_019279795.1 Protopterus annectens | reverse complement strand
CATATTTTGATAAAACATCACATTATTATACATCTCACATCATAAAAAGTTATTCATGCAGATCCGCGTAACAAGTGGTCTGTTTGGTTGGTTGGCAATGACTTGTCTTTGTATTTACGCAGCTCACGCTTCCTGTGTGCCTCTGCAGTCTTGGTATGCTCATAAGAAGTAGCACCTTTGCTGATGTAGTTGTTCTTCGTGTTTCACTGTTGTAGTCATCACACTTGGGTTATCTGCCTGCAAGTAGCCTTCCGTCGAGCCAAATACCAGAGTCTTGTGATTTCTGTGTCAGATGCTGTCATCTCTTCCATGATGTTAGGGGTATAAAACATGCTGCCGACGCCATTACATCAGTCTTTCTTGCAGTGTAGGAGCCTGAAGCAGAAGCAGTTTGCAAGTGCCGGTCGGCCGCTACCTGAAATTTCCGTTTTTTTAGTTTCAAACCGGAAATCTTCTAAAGCTAAGTACCCGGTTTTGTATCCTTTTTTTTTTCTCTAACTTATGTCAGAAAAAGTTAACATTTGTCTTGCCTGTGTAAAGCAGATACCTCTCAGTGATTTTCATTCTTACTGCATCTCCTTTAGGCCCAGACCACGACCTCCCTCGCTGTCTGTTATGTGCCTTGTTTAACGTCCGAACCATTCGTCGTTGGGCTATCTTTGGCACGAAATTCTGTCGCTCTCCTTCTCCGTATTCCGAAATGGCTTCGATAAGCCATCCAACTACCGATCTTCCGAAAAAATGTAAAGATAAAAAGAGACCGCATAAGTCCAAAATTGCCAACGACGCTTCCGTTAAGCTAGTTGGCAGTCCACCAGTACTGAGTGAGGCGCCTTTGCAGCCCCTTATGCCCGCTTCTACAGATTCCCAGGCCTCTGCTGAGACCCATTCCGAGTCCACTATGCCACGAGATGCTTCGACTATGAAACCTGCGGATGTCTCTTCCTTGGATGAGTTCGGAGCCGCTGTGCAGGCAAGTGCTCCGAGGGTGTGTTCTGACCTACAGATGTTCGCATTAAACAGACAACTTCGTTTTTAGCTAAAACTACTGGGTTTCTAAGGCTCAGAGTTCACATTACGCCTAGAAAACTTACGACCAAAGCGCATGCTCAAGCTCCCATTGCACAAATACAAATGCTTAGAATGACTGAAGACCTTATTGCTCTAATTAGGGGAAGCCAGCCTTCCCCTGTTAAAAGGCATAGAATTGAGTTTCATTCTGATTCTACAGACTAGGAGTCCATTGACTCTGACCCTTCTGATTACCAGGATATTCCCTTGTCAACCTGTGAGGATGCAGACGCAGAGGAATCCATCCCCTCTGTCTCCCCTCCAGGATTTTTCTTTTGGTGAAACCTTGCATACATTAAGAAAGCATTTCCGCTGGAAATGCCAGGACTGTCCTCAGTACAAAAAGAGACTCAGAGAATTTTTAGAGTTGCCTCAGCACAGGCCTCTAGCTATACCCCCTGTCCTGGATATTGTAGATGATTTCTTCATGGAATCCAGTCTTACTCCAGACACTTTACCACCAGCCCCTAGAAAACCTGACAGGTACTACAGAGTACCTGATTCTCATAAATTTCTCTTTAAGAATCCTACTGTGGATCCAGAGACCATTTCCCAGGGACCTAAAGGCATTAAGGCTACTACAGCCAAAATCCCTACCCCTTCAGACTGGGATTCCAGAGCTTTAGACAGATGGGGTAAGAAGGTATATACCTCTGCAACTCTTGCCGTCAGGGCATTGAATTGCTAGTTTCACATGTTGAAGTACCGGCAACATATTATGGAACAAATTAAACAAACAATGGTGTTACTTCCGGACTGTGCAGAAAATATTTTCAAGAGTTAATGCATTCTGCAAATCAAGTTAGTAAACATACTTTGAAGTGTGGTTTTGATGCTCTAGAAGCATCTTGCAGGGCTGCAGTAACTGGGTCTGTACTGAGAAGGCATGCTTGGCTGAAGGAACAAATCTTGCCAGATCATGTCAAAGCAAAATTAATAGACGCTCCTTTAAATCAGGACCATTTGTTTGCACCAAAGCAGAAGTTCTTAAAATGATGGAGGAAAAAGCTAAATCTCTGCAAACTGTCAAAGAATTCTTACAAGTGCAGCCACCTAGAAGGCATTGGCCTTCTAAAAACTGGTCCTTTCCAGCCCCTTCCAGGCCTTCTCAGTCCAAGCCCAGGGTAAACAGACCAAGACTTCAGTCTGAGGATATGCAGAGATCTAAACAATGGAGTGCTCCCACCTCAAAAACAATGGAGTGGTAAGCCACCCCCTTGTGGAGAAATTTCACAATGACTTTTCTGTTATCCTTCCCAGCCATGCCCAATTACTTGTGCCCCTAGGAGGAAATCTTGCCCTTCATGTAAAAAACTGGATGTTCATTGCTCAGGACCGATGGGTTCTAAACATTGTATCCCAGGGATACAGATTCTACTTCCATTCACTGCCCACCCAAAGCGGGATTCCAGACCTTCCTCAAAACCAGTGGGCAGAGGCTCAAAAGCAGGTACATTCCCTTCTCAATGTCAGGGCTATGCAGCCTGCTCCAGTAGAACAAAGAGGACAGGGTCTCTACTCCAGAGTGTTCCTGGTGCCCAGAAAAGAGGGCTCTTGGCACCCTATCCTAATTCTCAATACCTTTCTGGTGGTCCCAAAATTCAAAATGCTTACCCTGCAACAACAACTCCTCATGCTAGCCAAGGATGCCTGGCTAGTCACCCTAGACTTAAAAGAAGCTTATCTGCACATCCCCATAAGGGAGTCTTGCAGGAAATATCTATGTTTAGGGCAGGCTCTATGCACCTTCAGTTTTCTGCACTTCCCTTTGGCTTATCTACTGTGCCCAGAGTTTTCACAAAGTGTCTGGCTCCAGCCATTGCATACCGCAGACAGAAATATTCAAATTTTCTTATACTTGGATGATTGCCTGATTCAGGCGGACAGTCTGGAATTGCTACTTCAGCACCTGTCATTTGTAAAAAGACTCCTAACTTCATTGGGGTACACCATCAACGTAAAGAAATCACAACTGGTGCCAAGTCAAAAAAGTGTATTCCTGGGAGCAAGCTTGAACACAACTTCCCAGATGGCATTCTTCAATCCGGAAAAGCAGGTCTTTTTGACCAATTACTTCAAACAAATGGCCACCAAAACCCAGCTATCTGCAATGAAAACACTGCAAGCTCTAGGGTTCATGACCTCATGCATTCTGCTAATTCTATATGCAAGACTGCATATGAGGAAACTTCAGTGGTACTTAAAAAGTCTTTGGTGTCAGCATTCTGAGGACCTGGAAACAGTGATTCCTGTAATACCTTGTCTAAGGGCAGAGTTCCTTTGGTGGGCAGAAGCATGCAACCACAACAAGGGACTGCCTTTCACTCTACACTTTGCCGCCCAAACCCTGACAACAGACTCATCAGACTATGCATGGGGGGCTCACATGGCAGGCAAAGGCATTCAAGGGAAGTGGAGCCCAGGACAAATTCTCCTGCATATCAGTCAAAAGGAGATGCTAGCTGTACAGAATGCTCTGACAGCCTTCAAAAACCTAAGCCTTCCAGGACAGCTGCTGATAAAGACAGACAACACCACAGTTATGTGCTATATAAACAAGCAGGGGGGGAACCCATTCTTACCCACTATGCAGGTTAGCCATGGCCCTGTAGAACACAGCCTTGAGTAACCAAGTGCACCTACAAGCTCAATTCCTGCCAGGCAAACAAAATTCACTGGCAGACAACTTAAGCAGACATCTGCTAGAACCACACGAGTGGAAGCTGGAGCCCAACTCCTTCATACTTCTAATCCAGAGGTGGGGGACACCGGTTGTGGACCTCTTTGCCTCCCCTGAGAACTACCAGTTGAGCAAATTTTGCACCAAGTACCCTCACAGCAGGGCCTGGGAGGTGGATGCCCTAGCATTCACATGGGAAAATCTCTCAATTTATGCCTTTCCCCCTCTGCCCCTCCTCTCAAAAGTACTAATCAAGATCAAACAGGACAGGCCAAGGGCAATTCTTATTGCCCCAGACTGGCCATACCAGCACTGGTACCCACTATTATGCAGTATGACAACAGGCCACCCTGGCACTTGCATCAGACACCTTCCCTGCTGTCTCAGCAGGAGGGACAGTTTTTGCATCCACAGTTGCAAACCCTAAACGCTAAACCTTGCAGTCTGGCTTATCCCCTGAATACACCACTAGCTACCCTCAGCAAACAGGTGCTGAACATCATTCTTGAGGCCAGAAGGCCTAGTACTAGGAAATCCTATGCTGACAAGTGGAAAAGAAATTGTTCTTGGAATCAGTCTCAAGGAAGGGACACAGCAGTTCCCTCCTTATTTGATTACCTAGTCGAGCTGCTCCACAAAGGCCTAGCCTTCTCCATTAAGATTCATGCCTCTGCCATCTCAGCTCATCATCATACTGAGCCACCTCTTTTTTTCTCACCCTCTCATCAAACAGTTCCTGAGAGGGGCTAACAATTTAATGCCCCCTAGAAGAGCTCCCACCCCTGCCTGGGAACTTAACTTTGTACTAGAAAAGCTCATGCTTCCCCCTTTTGAGCCTGCTGCTTCAGCAGAGTTAAATTTCCTCTCTTGGAAAACAGCCTTGCTTCTATCCATAACTTCAGCAAGAAGGGTGTCTGAGTTACAGGCACTAATAGTTGTGGAACCCTTCATTATTTTCCATGCTGACAGGGTTTCCCTCAGGACTAACCCATCCTTTATGCCTAAGGTGGTGTCCAGTGTGGCTCTAAACCAATCCATCCATTTGCCTACCTTTTTCCCTAACCCTGAGAATAAAGGGAAAGTGTCCTGCACTCCTTGGATGTGCACAGACAGCTCAGGTTCTACATTGACAGGACTAAACCTTTCGGAAAATCTGACCAGCTGTAAGTCAGATGTTCATCATGTTTCACTGTTGCAGTCATTACACTTGGGTTATCCTGCTGGCAGGCTACCCGCAGTCGGCCTGAATTCCAAAGTCCTGGTCCGGCGTCGGTTGCTGTCGCCTCTTCCCTGACGTCAGTGTGCCAGGGGTATAAAAGATGTAGCCGACGCCATTTTCTTCAGACTTTCTTGCCGCGCGGTGCCCGAAGCAAAAGCAGTTCGCAAGTGCCGATCGGCCGACTCCTGAGATTTTCGTAATTGAATTTCAGATTCAAAGTCTTCAATAAAGCTAAGTACCCCGTTGAGGAAACTTTTTTCTTGCTCCAGACAGATGTCAGAAAAAGTTAACAATTGTATTTCTCGTGGGAAGCAAATACCTCATAAGGATTTTCATTCTTACTGTATTCCTTGCCTAGGCCCTGATCAGGATGTTGCTAGTTGTCGGTTTTGTGCTAGATTTAACCAACGCGCTATAAAGCATCGGTACGATTTTGCTTTTCATTACTTTGGCCAAAGGTTTAACTATATAATGCCGTCGGAACAACTGACGACTGGAATTCATAAAAAGCACACAGATAAAGAAAAGGACAGGCATCCGAGGTCCAAAACAGACGATGAAGCCTCTTCTAGGCCAGTCGTCGGTTCGCCGGTGCTCAGTGAGGCACTTTTGCAGCCCCTGACTCCCGCTACCTCAGAGCCACAGGCTACCTCCGACTCCCACGTGGAGACAACTAGGCCTCTGGGTACTCAAGGTATTGGCCCTTCGGAAATCAATCCCTCAGATGGATTCGGAGCCGCTGAGCAGGCATCGGCTTCAGAGGGTGTTTTCAGACCTACACAACTTTATATAAAGCGTACTTCAGCATCCAAGACAAAGTCTAAAGCAGTTTTAAAGACAAGGAAACAAGTACAGCATTCTCTAGGACAGACTTCTATGCCTAAGAAACAGATGCTCAAAATGGCCGAAGACCTAATTACTTTTATCAGGGGTTCCCATCCCCCTCCTGAAAAGAGGCCTAGGCAAGATACTGAATATGATTCCTCTGATCAGGTTTCCATTTCCTCTGATTCCTCTTCAGAACAGGGATATTCTATTCCTCCCTATGAGGATTCTGATGCTGAAGATTCTATTCCTTCAGCTTCTCTTCCTGAGGATTACTCATTTGGGGAAGCCCTGCTTGCATACCATGAGGGAGCATTTCCACTGGGAGAGCCAGGATTATTCAGATTCTAAGAAAAGGCTTAGAGACTTTCTGTTACTGCCTCAGCACAGACCTCTTGCAATTCCTCCTGTTCTAGACATAGTAGATGATGTATTTTCAGAGTCCGGCCTGTCTCCAGACTTTTTATCGCCTGCACCTGTTAAGATGGACAGATACTACAGGGTTCCAGATTCCCATAAATTTCTATATCAAAACCCTGCTGCTGACCCAGACATTATCTCACAGGGTCCCAAAGGGGTCAAGGCTGCTTCTGCTAAAAACCCTGTCCCCTCAGCTAGAGATTCTAGGGCTCTGGACAGATGGGGGATAAAGTCTACACTTCTGCTACCTTGGCTGTAAGGGCTTTACATTGTCAGTTTCATATGCTCAAATATCAGCAATACTTAATGTCTTTGTTAAAACAAAAAATGTTGACAAATTCTGAATGTGCTGAGAACAAAGATTTGCAGGATTTATTGCATGCAGCTGAACAAGTGGGAAAACATACTTTGCAATGTGGTTATGATTCACTGGAGGCCTCGTGCAGGGCCGCAGTTACAGGTTCTGTTATTAGATGGCATGCTTGGTTAAAGGAACAGAATCTGCCTGATCATGTTAAAGCAAAATTATTGGATGCTCCATTACAGTATGATACTTTGTTTGGTGTTAAGGCAGAAGAGGTGTTGAAGAAAATGGAGGATAAAGCTAAATCTATGCATACAGTAAAGGATTTCTTACAGGTACAGCCACCCAGATTTAGCAGGAACTGGCCTTCTAAGAATTGGTCGTTTCCAGTGGCAGACAGACCACAAAGAGGCAGATTCAGACGCCCTAGAGGCAGGCAACAGCCCCAGGGCTCATACAGGCCCAAATAATGGGGTGCTTCTATCTCCAAAAGCGGAGATGACAAGTCACAGCCTTATAGGAAACAGTCCTAGTGACTTCCCTCTGCAAATGCCAAGCACTTATCTTTTGGCAGCTCCCTTAGGGGGAAAGTTAGCACTTTTTCACAAAATTGGCACAGGATCACCCAGGACAAATGGGTCTTAAATATAGTCTCTCAGGGCAATAGGTTCCACTTTCACACCCTTCAAAGGCAAAAGGTATGCCAGACCTGCCACACAATCAAAGGGCAGAGGCACAAAAACAAGTTTCATCTCTCATGGACATGAGGGCTATTCAGCCAGTGCCACAACAAGAGCAGGGACAAGGATTTTACTCAAGACTTTTCTTAGTACCAAGAAAGGACAAAGCCTGGATACCAATTCTGGACCTGTCTATTCTAAACACTTTCCTGGATGTTCCAAAATTCAAAATGTTGACTCTGCAGCAGCTTCTGCCCATGCTGGGCAAGAAGGCTTGGCTTGTACCTTTGGACCTCAAAGAGGCATACCTGCATGTCCCAATCAGACAATCTTGCAGAAGATACCTCAGATTCATAGCTGGCTCAATGCACTACCAATTCTCTGCACTGCCCTTTGGCTTATCTGCTGCGCCCAGGGTCTTCACAAAATACCTGGCACCATTAATTGCATTTTGCAGACGAAGAGGAATTCAAATATTTCCCTATTTGGACGACTGCCTTATTCAAACAGAGACCAAAGACATTCTACTAAAGCATCTGGCGTTTTTAAAAAGATTACTAATTTGCCTAGGGTACACAGTAAACAAAAAGAAATCAAATCTAGTATCGTCTCGAGATAATATTCCTGGGTGCAAGCTTAAATACAACTGCCCAGATGGCTTACCTCATGCCAGACAAACAAAGGCAACTAATTTCTTACTTCGAAAACATGGCAACAAAGACCCAGTTACCTGCAAGAAAAATTCTGCAGGCTCTGGGCTACATGACATCCTGCATTCTACTAATTCCATATGCAAGACTGCATATGAGGAAACTACAGTGGTATCTAAAAAGTGTTTGGACTCAACATTGCCACAGCCTGGAAACATTAATTACTCTCATTCCCTGCCTGCAACAGGAGTTTCGATGGTGGGCACAGGCCTGTCACCACAACAAGGGACAGTCATTCACTTTACCCACAGCCAGGCAGACATTAACAACAGATGCATCAGATTATGCCTGGGGGGCACACATGGCAGGAAAATGTATTCAGGGCACATGGCCCACAAGCCAAATGCATCTTCATATCAATCAAAAAGAGATGCTAGCTGTACAGAATAGACTGACAGCCTACAAGGACCTACTTCATCCAGGACAACTGCTGATAAAGACAGACAACACTACAGTCATGTGGTACATAAGCAAGGAGGCACACATTCCTACCCCCTCTGCAGACAAGCCATGGCTTTGTGGAACACAGCATTGACTTATCAAGTACACTTGCAAGCACAATTCCTGCCAGGAAGGACAAATACCTTGGCAGACGAACTAAGCAGAAATCTCATGGATCCTCACGAGTGGAAACTAGATCCACAAATCTTCAGAATGATAACAGGGAATTGGGGATGCCCAGACATAAATCTATTTGCCTCCCCTCACAACTGCCAGCTACAAAGATTCTGCACTCGGACTTATCACGAACAAGCATGGAAAGTGGACGCCCTTCATTCAGCTGGAAAGCCCTCTCAGTATATGCCTTCTCTCCTCTGCCTCTCCTCCCCAGGGTACTCCTAAAGGTCAGACAAGAGAAGCCAAAAATTATCCTAATTGCCCCAGACTGGCCACGCCAGCACTGGTACCCAATCCTAAAGAGCTTGTTTCAAGGCCCAGCCTGGACATTACCTCAAATTCCTCATTTGCTGACCCAACAAAACAATCAGATCCTACACAGCCAACTCTCTACCCTAAGTCTGGCTGCATGGCAGATAATGTAACCATTCAGAACACACCTCTCTCTAAAGCAGTTATGGGTGTTATTTTGGAGACCAGGAGGCCCAGCACCAGAAAATCTTATGCAGAAAAATGGAAGAAATTCTGTGCTTGGAACCAGGCACAAGGAATTGACACACTTGTTCCAAATATGCCTCAGATTTTACAATACCTAACTGAGATGCTGGACAAAGGCCTATCCTCATCAATTAAGATCCATTCTTCTGCCATTTCAGCTCATTACAATATGGACCCACCTATTTTCTCTCATCCACTGCTATGGCAGTATCTCAGAGGGACCAAAAACATAAGACCTCCAATACCTGGATGAGACCTCAATTTTGTCTTGGAAAAACTCACACTACCTCCTTTTGAGCCAGACAATACAGCAGAGATAAAATACTTAACCTGGAAAACAGCTCTTCTCCTAGCAATAACTTCAGCAAGAAGAATCTCAGAATTACACGCACTAATGGCTGTGGAACCTTTTATTATTTTCCATCCGGACAGGGTTTCTCTAAGAACAAACCCAACTTTTATGCCTAAGGTAGTGTCCAGTGTGGCCCTTAACCTAACCATACGTTTGCCTACCTTTTATCCAAACCCACAGAATAAGGGGAAGAGACTTCTGCATTCTTTGGACATACACAGAGCTACGCTTTTACTTGGACAAAACTAAAGCTTTCAGAAAGACTGAGCAATTCTTAGTGGCATATGCTGCAGGATCGCAAGGGGAAACTATTTCAAAGCAGACTATTTCAAAATGGATAGGCCACTGTATTCATTTCTGCTATTCACAACATGGCAAATCAGTGCCTAAGGGCATTAGGCCACATTCTACCAGAGCAGCAGCCACTTCAGCAGCCTTCCTCAGAGGAGTACCAACCAAGGATGTTTTGGAGGCTGCTACCTGGACTTCAGTGCACACTTTCACAAAGCACTACCACTTACCTCTTTACTCTAAATCCAGAGCAGGCTTTGCCACTGCAGTTCTGCAGGGCCTCATAGCCACTCCTAATTCTGTTTAGGCCCATCCACCCAACCTCAGCTTTGGGATTCAACCCAAGTGTAATGACTGCAACAGTGAAACACGATGAACATAGTACAGTTGTGTACCTACCATAAATGTAGATGTTCGAGTGTATTCACTGTTGCAGTCCAGGTTACCCTCCCACCATCCCCCTTTCATTGCTAGGACTTATCTGTACTTCTCTGTTCTATACAACCTATGTGGTGCATTTGCTTGTAGATGAAGTTTATGTGCATGCTTTTTTATGATCAGACTTTTTTAGCCTACCCTTTTGGGGGGCACCTGACATCTGGGGCAAGAAAAACTGAAGAAAATGGCGTCGGCTGCATCTTTTATACCACTGGCACACTGACGTCAGGGAAGAGGCGACAGCAACCGACGCCGGACCAGGACTTTGGATTTCAGGCCGACTGCGGGTAGCCTGCCAGCAGGATAACCCAAGTGTAATGACTGCAACAGTGAATACACGCGAACATCTACATTTATGGTAGGTACACAACTTACTTTTTGCTACAGGGGCAAGGACATTTCAAAACAAACCATTTCCAAATGGATATCACACTGCATCCATTTCTGCTTCAAGCACCATGGAAAACCTACCCCACAAGGGGATCAGAACACATTCCACTAGGGCTACTTCCACCTGTACAGCATTTCTCAGGGGAGTCCCTACCAGAGACCTTCTGGAAGCAGCAACCTGGAGTTCTGCACACACCTTCACCAAGCATTACCATTTACCTATTTATTTCTAAATCAAGAGCTGGATTTGCTACAGCAGTCTTACAAGGCCTGCTAGCCAACCCCAACACTTCTTGACTGCCTCCACCCTTCCTCAGCTTTGGGAATCAACCCAAGTGTGATGACTGCAACAGTGAAACACGAAGAACATTGTACAGTTGTGTACACTTACCATATATGTAGATGTTCAAGTATATTCACTATTGCTGTCCTCGTTTCCCTCCCTCCAGCCCCCTAATTTTCTCTATCTTTTCTACCTATCCTCTTTATGGCCATTTTTAATGGCAGTGGTATTTACTTTTTACTGGTGATGTTCCACACCATATAATAGCTAAATGTTTTGGGGCTCCTGACATTTGGGGTAAGAAAAACTGCTGTAATGGCATCTGCTGCATGTTTTATACCCTTGATGACCTGACGTCGTGGAAGAGGCGACAGCATCTGACACAGAAATCCCAAGACTCTGGTATTCGGGCTGACTGAGGGCTACCTGCAGGCAGATAACCCAAGTGTGATGACTGCAACAGTGAATGCACTCGAACTTCTACATGTATGGTAAGTGTACACAGCTGTACTTTTCGCCAGGTGGGACAGTGTTCCGATAGGGTTTCCCAGGTGTCCAGATCAATGCAAAGCTCTTCAGAGAGACTTTATGTATCCTTGAAGTGCATTTTTCTGCCCAGCTTGTGTGCATTTGCCTCCCACACGCTCACCATAGAACCGTCTCTTGGGGAGGCGTGTGTCTAGCATACGTACAAGGTGGCCTGCCCACCTGACTTGGGCTTTCCTCAGCAGGGTGTAGATACATGCCGGTCCAGATTGAGAGAGCACAACTGTCCCGAACTTTGTCCTGCCAGGTAATTTTCAGCTGTCTTCTTAAGCAGTTCATATGAGAGCGATTCAGCGTTTTAGTATGATGCTCGTACACAGTCTATGTCTCACAGACATACAGTAGTGTGGGGAGTACGACTTTGTTGTACACCTTCAGCTTTGTGGACAGTTGGATGCCTCTCCTCTCCCAGATTAACTCACGCAGCCATCCACATGCGGAGCTTGCCTTGGTGATACATGTGTCTACCTCATTCTCAATGTTCATAAATCTGGAGAGAGTGCTGCCGAGCTATGTAAACTTGTCAACAGCCTTCAGGATCTCACCTTCAGCCTTGATAGTTCCGCATATGTCTTCTGCGGAGCAGGCTGATGCAAAACCTCAGTCATCTTGGTACTGATTATGAGGCTGAAGTTTCTGCAGGCATTGAAAATGCAGTTCATGCTCTGTTGCATCTGGGCCTCTCTGGCAGCATTGAGTGCGCAGTCATCTACGAACAGGAAATTGCGCACAAAATCCTCTTCAATCTTGGTCTTGGCCTGTAGTATCTGCAAGTTGAAGAGCCCACCATCAGTCCTATATCTGATCTTGATGCTGTTTTTTTTGTCATCTCAGAAGGGTGTCTGACAACATGGCCAAAAACATCATGCTGAACAGCATAGGTGCCAGTACGCAGCTTTGCTTGACTTCTTTGGTGACTAGGGAAGGCATTGAAGGAATCTCCATCGTCCAGTACTCGAGCTAATTTGCCTTTGTGGAACTGGCACACCATACTGCTGAATTTCCCTGGGCCGCCAAACTTCTCCATGAGTCTGCCATAGCCCCTTACGACTAACTATGTCAAAGGTTTTGGGCAGGTCCATAAATGTATAAAGGTCCTTTTTTGTTCCTGGCACTTCTGTAGTTCACATGCTGCAAATATCATGTCCACTGTCCCTTGGCCCTCTGCCCTCTCTAAATCTGCACTGACTTTCTAGCAGGTGTCCATCTTCCATGTGTTAAGTAAGGCGGTTGAAGAGGATTCTGGCTAGGATTTTGCTGGCGATGACCAGGAGAGAGAGATTCCTCTGTGGTTGTCACAAGACTGCCTGTTTCCCTTTCTCTTGTAGATATGCATGATGGAGGCATCAGTGAGCTCTTGAGGTATAACTTCTAGTTGCCACATGGTCTGGAAGAGCTCTATGAACTTCTGTAACAAGACTGGTCCCCCTGTTTTGTAGCTTTTGGCTGAGATGGAGTCGGAGCCTTGTGCTTTACCATTGAAGAGAAGCTTAATCTCTGATCCTTTGGAGATTATGCCAGGGAAGTGTTAATGGCGACTTGCAGCATGTGGTCAGTGGCTTTGGCATTGATGGAGGAAGGCCTGTTCAGGACATTGTTGAAGTGCTTGTCCCATCTTTCCAGGACAGCATTCTTGTCAATGAGCAGGGTGGACCTATCGGCACTGAGTAATGGTGGTTATCCAGAAGACTGTGACCCGTAGATGGTCTGCAGGGCATCGCAGAAACACTTGAAGTTGTTGCTATCAGCGTACTTATGGATCTCATCTGGCTTTCTGCTGAGCCAGAAATCTTGCATCTCTCTGAGCTTTGCTTGCACTTTGCTTTTGATGGAGTTGTGATAGGCTGCTTTCTTGGAGTCTCTCTGGAGGGATCTGAAGGTTTCATACGTCTTATCCAGCAGTTTCTGAATGTCTTATTGTCATCGAACCAGTGCTAATGTTTGCGTGTGTTCAGGTCCAAGTGAGCAAGAGCAGTATTGTAAACCACACCCCTAAAAGCTGCCCAGTCCTCTTCTACATTGTTGGTGCCAAAGCTGAGTTGTCATGCTTGCTGTCAAGTGTCCTCACTGAGGTTGTGGCGCACGGAGTGCCGTTCTAACTTGCTGACATTCAAGCACCTATTGGTCTTTTTCCCCTGTGGGCGTCACCTGGACTGGATGTGCTTGTTGAGTTTTGAGAGTGTGAGTCTGTGGTCTGTCCAGCAGTCTGCGCCACATATGGCCTTAGTCACTCTAACATCCTGCCTGTCCCTTCTCTTTACTGTCAATGAGATGCCAGTGCTTGCTGCATGGGTGCGTCCAAGACATCTTGTTATGGTTAGGTAGGTGGAAGTCTGTGGTTGTGATCAAGAGGTCAAGTGCTGCGTAGGTCTTCAGAAGTCGATGACTATTGCTGTTGCTTTTACTGACTCCATTCCTACCAATGAGTCCCTCCCATGTCTGGTAGTCTGCACCAATTCTGGCACTGAAGTCGCCTAAAATGATAAGCTTTTCCGCCTTGGGCACAGAGGCAATGAGGGACTCAGTCTTCATAAAACTTGTCTTTGATGATCTCTGGGTTTGTCATTGTGGGGACGTATGAACTGATGAAGTTGACATGGCACTTTCCTTTGAGGGAGAGCTGCAGAGACATGTCGGTCATTGAATCCCTTTAGGAGGCTGGCTAACTTGCTGATTAAATTAGATCTGATGGCTAAACCCACTCCTGCTTCACAATGTTCATTGCTGCTGCGGCCTCTTCAGAAAAAGGTATAACTGGCTTTGACTTCTGTCAGCTGGCCTTCATCTGTGAACCTGGTCTTGCTGAGGGCTGCTGTCTGGATTTGTACCTGCCAAGTTCTCTTGCAGTAAGTGCTGTCTGGCTCTCAGGTCCATCTGTTTTGGAACTATCCATGAGTGTGCTCACATTCCAAGTGCCAATGGAGAGCGAAATCACTAATGTGTACACAAAATCTTTGAGTCTACAATTTCTGTTATGTTTGCTGTTTGCCCGTTTCTGCTTTACTTTCTTCCCGTTTGTGTGATAACAGGGTTGCCTCTTTTTTGCACTACTTTTCATGTTATTGCTGCAACTGTGCTTTGTGTCTTTAGTTTGGCTTGTAAGCATTATGGCATGCCTGCTACATCTGTAATCAGTTCTGAAGTGTTTCATGCCATGAGCTCTTCAAGCATTAGCACTTCACAGATGTGCTGCACTTCTGTGAATCCCAGCCTGCTTTTGTTATAAGCTATCTTATTAGAAACAAGGTTGCATTGTATCCTAAGCTCTGACAATTTCAGATTTTATCCTTTTAAATAGAGAGGGACTCACTTTCTTCTAATTCTTACTTTTTTTAGCAGAGGTTATGTTGGACATTGAATTGCATTTAATCAGAAAATTATTTCTTGCATCCGTAGAACTTGGATGGGAAGATTTTTCTTACTAAGAATTATGGGTTTGTATTTCTAGGATGCCGCTTTCAGAAACTTGAACTGCCTAGTCTCTTGATTTTGCTCTGGAGACAGCATCATACATATCATTTAATTTGAAATCTTTTGGTAGCTGGCTTTTTTGACTGCATTTTTTGACATCAAACCTTTCTGGACAAGCAGCTTATTCTACTAGACGTGCTGCTACTGCCTCAGTAGCCCTTTTAAAGAAGTCTTTACATTTAACATTTGTGTGGCTACTGCATGATCATGTTGGCACCTGTGATCCATTACAAATCGTGTCTATTCCAAATCTAGAGTGGTCTGCTGCCTCGTTAGTTCATGGTTTGCTGACAAGTCCTCTCTTGTATATTCATGGGTTTGGTATTCTTCCTGGAGGTAAACACCAAAAAAGACAATGAAAATACATGACTATACTGCAGTTTTAATGGCAGAAAGTTCATTTTGGTTTTTTTTTTGTCATGTTTAAATTATTAAAGAAACATAATAAATTAATAAATATTTATTTAGTTTGTGCAAATGCAGTCCTCTTACCTAGCAGGTTAGGTCTGTTTGCTTTGCGATAATGAAGTGTGTACAAGTCACCCCCCCCCCAGTTAGGGGGGCAGAAGTGGAAGATTTTTTTAAGGCAATTTTTGGAAATACAGCTGTTGGCTGTTCAGAAACATGGGGGGCTTCTACTGTCTGCTATCTTGCCTACTAATAGAATCCCCTGCAAAGCAGTAATCGTGTCTGGTTAACTTCTTGCTGATTTGCCCAGTGAGAAGTTGTTATAGCAAAATAGTGGATTGGATTCTTGGAAATGATTGGTAAGTCGGAATGCACTTGATCCAAACTGTGCTCAGTGTACTGGATTTTGACATTTTTCCATTTAGAAGTTATGGTCAGATGAGAGCTCACCTCTCCCTTATGTGAGCCCCTGCTACTGCCATCTTCAAAATACAGCAAGCCATGCAGCACACATTACATTTAATGCACTACAAAGTATAGTGCATTGAAAGTGGGCAACTCTCATTTTTCTTACTTATCCATTGTGTGATATTTTTGAGTAGGAGTAAGATTAGGGTATTCCTCACTTTTAGGTATTAACTTTTTAAAGACTGAAGGTAATCATCATTTGTCTGTTATGGGCACTTCACACAGCTGTGCTTTCTGACCTTAGTTTCAACAGTGGAAAATGCAGTAATAAATATCAGCATACTGTTGTATTTCCAGTACCTCAGATAGTGTAGTGCTTTAATTACTGACATTGTGAATCATCCTGTTACGCACACTGACAGGTTATTTTAATCCCTTCCCCCAGTGCTGTCTAAGAGACCATTTGAAGTTTGGTGAATAATTATTGTGTTTATCTTGGCTACTACCTCATATTTGTTTTGTTGATTAGAAATTTCTAATTAGTGTTGCTGTAGTCTGCTTTGAGTGCAAATCAACATTTTGCTTTCTAAGGTAATTGCTTATATTTATTAATGAACCTTCAGGTTACAGTTTTTACATCCCACTTTTACTTTTACCACAGTTTTTGTTCCTACTCAGTATTACCATAGTTGCATAATTTAACATTTTGTGGTCTGTTTCTTGTACTCTTTTTATATTTATGATTTTAACATAATTTGTATTAAAGATTGAACAAGGAGAGTTATCCGGGTTTTATTTTTGCTTTAATTTGTTTTATTTTAACAGATGACATTGAAATGGTGGACTCTGGGTGGCTGACCTGTCAGACTGAAATAAGACTGCGCTTGCATTATTCTGAAAAGGCACCAGTTTCCATATCAAAGAAGAAATTTAAAAATTCCAGGTTTAGGTAAGATGTGCTGTTAATTAATTAAAGAACAGAAACAATTTCAAGTGGCTTCTAGATTGATCTTGGACTTCATTTGTTTTAATGACAGTAGCCCTCTGCATCTTTGCCTTTTTATAACAGCCGCCTTCATGTTTTGTCAGTGTATTCTTAGTTTTTACAGCAGTATGTTTAGCACTTCCAGCTGAGACAGAATAGTCTGTTCTTAGCTCTTCTGAATTTACTTGTTTTAGCCTGCTGAAATCTCTATAAGCAGGCAGTGAACCTAGGTATCGAAATGTGTATTATTTCCCCAACTTTAAGGTCCTTAAAAGGCAGAGATCAGAGTTAGCACCAACTTGAGATGCACCATTTGTTGATGTCGTATGGCTATTCCTGCTTAACAGCATCATTTGGTGTGGTAAGCAAGTAGTTACAAACGGGAATTAGTTGACACTGACCCCTTCCGTGTGTGCCTTCTCCTGCTGCTACAGCAGAACTAAGCTAGGTAGGTGATGGTACGTTAACTAAGTTCTGATTGACAAACCAAGTCTTTTGTCGAATATTGAGGTTTTGAGGGGGTCTAGTAAGTCCTTTTAGCATCCATGTCTAGTTCTTTCAGATGGCATGGCTACTGACATGACATTACTGTATCTTCTGTTCTTGAAGCTGTGTTGTGGTACAGGATGTCTGTCTCCTTCTTCCCTTCTCCTGTCAGTGTCCCCGACTTTGCTAGGTAAGAGCCATATTGTGTACCTTATACCCGTTTGTTACACTTTGCAGCTGTGATGGCTGTTTTTCTCTTTTCTGGCTCATAAGAAACACTGTGTACTGTTTTCAGTTTTGCCTTTATCTGAGAGAGAGAATGTATTCAATTTTGCTGTTTAATCAGAATGTGCGTTCAAGTTACGGCAACTAAATTTCTATTTTAATCATGGAGGTAGTCCTTTTTTGGTGGCAAGGGAGTATGATTGAGACTTGTCTTGGATTGAGACTTTTCATTTACTAGGATAGTCCACTGATCAATATTGACCAATTTCAGACTCAGCCCGGGTGAAATACAAAACATTTCAAGAACAAAAGTGCAGAAATGTATGCAACAACAGAGTTGTTCAGACTAATTACACAGAAAAAAAAATGTACATAATTCCAGTGAACAAGTAGAATGTAATGTACAATACATACATTAGTTTCTAAAGTGGGTCAAACTTTAATGAATCTTGAGAGAGGAGAGACTGTGAAAGGAGATGGGTTAGGTGATGTGTCCTGTGTTGAAGCAGGAGCATTTGGCTTGAAGGAACTGTTTTATGAGTTGCATTCAGAATTTGTAAGTGTTGATTTCTGTAATGTTGATAGGGAGAGCTTACTGAAGAGTAGCTGGTTGAAGAGTAAGTGCCTGAGAGAGAAAACACATGCAGTGCTGTGAAGTTTGGTTCTTGGAATAGTAAGAGGAGTTGTTTTGTGTGAGTAGTGTTTCAGATTGTATGAGGAGGATTTCTTCTTGAAGTTTAACTGCAATGGGACTAATTGTGTGGAGTTGGTGTAGTTTGTAGAGTCGGGATCCTAAATGTAGGCTATATCTTTTTGTTTTTCGTAACCATCTGGCTTTTTCTAGAGTGATACAGTGATGCTCAGAGAGGTGAGCTTGTAATTAATAGGCAGATTCTTTTAAAGATAGTCTAGAGGGTGGTGGTATTTTTTTGGAGGCAGGAGCAAAAATTGGGAGCCCATATTCAAGTTGAGAAAGGAGAACTCCTTTGCCATTGGCTGTTCTGGCTGGCTGGGATAGAAAGGGCAGATTCATTTGGCCCAGAAGAGGAGAGGGTTATTTTGGCTCACTTTCTCTGTGTGGAAATGGAAGTTTAATTGACCGACTAAGCCATAGTCCTAGGTATTTGAAGGTGGAGATTCTCTGTAGATCCATTGTGTAGATCAAAAATAGTCAACTGCTTGATGAATTTTTCTGTTGAGATCCAAAAAGCACAGTTTTGGTCTTGGTGGGGTGGAGAGATAGTTAATGGTTTATGAGCCATTGGTGGAGCTTGTGTAAGTCTGACTGGAGCTGGCTTTGAATGTTGGGGTGAGACTCCATCCGAAAATGACCCATGTCAGCATAGAGGATAAGTGGGAGATGGGGTGGTCACAAGGAATTTGATGGATATGGAGAAGAGGGACAAGAATAGATCTTATGGTACACCTTTGGTAATAGGTGCAGATTCTGGTTGGAAGGATTCTCAAAGGCAAATACTTCAGAGTTAAATTAGGAAGTTTTTAAACCATGGAGTAGTGTCTGGACTGATAAGTTTCAGATAGCTTGTATTGGAGAAGAAAGTGGTCAAATACCTTTGTTAGGTCTATAAATAGGACACCTGTAAGGAGGCCACTGTCAAGAGTTTAACAGGATGTTTTCAGTTAGGGAACGAAGTGCTACCTGACCCTGCAAAGGTGTATCTGACCCTGAGTGGCATCCTGCCCTCACCAAGAATGATATCACAGTATAAAGAAAAAAATCTTGATTTCAACAATTGGCTAAGTTTCTGGTGTCATTCAAAGGGGATCCAGTGTCTGTCCGCCTGGGATGACATGCTCGACAAACCACGCTGCTTTGCTAGAGATGGCTTGCACCTGTCACCCTTAGGCTTTCAAATACTGGCCAAGGCTCTTGCCATCCCCATAGTGCCTTTTTTAGGCAAGGCTCAAAAGACAAACCCACCACCGTAAATAGCACAAGTAACAAAAAACTGAGGGTAATGCTACTCAATGCCAGAAGTCTAAACCTCAAAATGCACGCACTCGAGGCACTCCTCAGTATGGTGAAAATCGATATATGTGCAGTAACAGAAACCTGGTTTAAGGCTTCAGAGAGCACCCCAGCACTACCAGGCTACAACTCATACCATACATTTCGGCCACAGAACCCAAACCGAAATACAAAAGGCGGCGTATCCATATTCATCAAGGATACCCACACCTCCAGGTTAGTGGCACAGCACGATGCTTCAGAGTTGATCCATGTGCAACTAACAGTGGCCAAAACTGCAATTCAAATTGTAGCTTACTACAGATCACCCACCATGTCCCAGGACCCCCATTCCACGTTTCTGGAAACACTGGGAAACATAAAGGTCCTACCAAACACCCTAATATTGGGTGATTTCAATTACCCAAACATTAACTGGGAGAACTACTCGAGTATTAACTCCCTTGCCCAATTTTTTCCTAGAATTTATAAAAGCAAACGCCCTGGTTCAACTGGTCAACACTCCCACCAGAGGTGACAACATATTGGACCTGGTCATCACCAACATGGGCGACCATGGTCAACCACTCGCTGATTAGATCTGACCATAAACAAATCACTTTGGATATCCATATTCCACCTCTACCCCCGGACAAGAAAACCACCGTGAAAAACTTTTCAAAAGCAAACTTCACGTTACTTAAGACCTAGGTGGAAAGTTTCAAAGCCCCCATGCTGAAGGATAACACTGTCCAAGCTGCAAAATCCTTTACTAATGCATTCTACGGGCAGCTACAAGAATGCATGGATCATGCCATCCCAAGCAAAACCAAGACTCACTCCTCCAAGAAAAGGAAACCAGTCTGGTGGACTCCTGCCATAAACAAAGCTATACAGTAGAAGGATGAAACTAGTACAGAAAATAGTAAAATCCCAAGAAGGGAAGACATCCCTGATCAATATCAGCAAGAAACTATGATCCCTTATAAAATCATCCAAGGTGAGCTTTGAAAGAAAAATTGCCAAGGACTCCAAAGATAACCGCAAGGCATTCTTTACCTATGTCAAGAATCTAAGTGGCAGTGCTCAGATCTGCTCGGAGTTGGTGCAGAATGGCACAAAAGACACTGAACCAACCGATATCGCCAACATCCTGGCAGACAGGTTCAGTGCAAACTTCACCCCCCCCACCCCCAAAAAGACCCATAACCATACCAGAAGAATGTAGAGTCCCTAAAATCAGACATTCAGGTTAAAACAGCCCTCTCCAAAGACATAATCACAGCATCAATGGGACTGGACGGTGTCCCAGGCTGCGTCCTACACGAGCTCAAAGACGAACTAAACCCTCACCTAAACACACTGTTCAAAGTCAGCCTCTCCATAAGTTACATGCCCATAGAGTGGCGCACAACAATGATTATTCCGTTCCACAAAGGTGGAGCCACAACAGACCCCGGGAACTATCACCCTATAAGCCTGACTAGCTTGGTCTGCAAGGCTATGGAGCGCATCATCATGGAACTCATTAACAGAGACATTGGGAACCTCCAAACACTGGACCCTACCCAATTTGGCTTTAAGGGCAGAGCATGCTTCCTAAAACTGGTGGACTTCATTGAGACCGTTACCAAGGCTGTAGATGAGGGAAAGGTGGTACACATAGCCTACCCAGACCTCGCTAAGGCCTTCAACACCTTTCCCCACTCTGGTATTATAGACAAGCTCACCAGCCTGAACATAAACCCCTAAGTCACAAGATGGGTTGCCAACTGGCTCACGGACAGAATCCACATGGTGAGAGTTGCGGGAGCTAGGTCTGACTCTAAACTGGTTGCAAGTGGCGTTCTCCAGGGCTCAGTCCTAGGACCCCTCCTGTTCGGCATATACTTCTCAGAGGTACAGGCAAGCACAGGAGGACTATGGCTGACCAAGTTCACAGACGACTGCAAACTAGGGGCTGTAATTGACTTTCTGGCTGACACAGACATCCTCCAAAAGGGTCTCACTGAGACGGATACCTGGTGTCAAAATCATGGCCTCAAGCTAAATGCCAAAAAATGCATAGTCATCCCCTTTGGAAAAAACAAAGTACTCACAAACTACCACATAGGTGGTAGTCCCCTAAATACGGAAGATGTAATAAGGGATCTGGGGAACCAAGTAGGTAGTAATCTCACCTTTGATAATCACATTGCCAGCGTGGTTAGAAAATCCTTCTATGTGGCCCACCTAATCACAAAAGGGTTCGCATCCAGATTAAAAGAGGTCATTGTGCCCCTCTACTCATCACTCATCAGACCATCATAGAGTACAGCGCCCCATTTGGGATGTACCTTACAAGACACCTGCAACAGCTGGAAAGACCACAGAAGTACCTCACCAAGGGGATCACTGGCCTCAAACAGATGCTTTATGCAGCTCGACAGAAGAAACTACAGTTGTACTCTGTTGCATACCGCCTACTCAGAGGGGATCTCTGCCTGACATACAAGGCCATGTCCAACCCAGAATTGATGGACATGCTCCACCTAAAGAAAACCTTTTTCCCCTCAAGCCACATGCTCTAGGGATCTAAACCTCACCACAACAATAAATAGGGCGTGCTGGAGGGATAGATTCCTGTCCCAGAGACTTCCCATGCTTTGGAACAAGATTCCCAATCTACATTAGGCAGAGCTCCTCGCTAACACTCTTCAAAAGAAACCTTGATGAGTGGATGGGAAACAGAAAGTTTACCCCAGGGATCACTTCAGTGGCTGTGCTGGACAGAGGCACGGGGGGGGGGGGGGTGGCGAAAGCCAACACATTCTGGCTAGGCTTATAAATGCCTTCGGGCAGATAGCCCAGTACCAACCTATGAACCTATAAGTGAAATAGAGACTTCCTTGAGATGTATGTATTTGAAGTGGAAGAAGGGGATGAGTGGTGGTGGGGTGGGCAATGCATGATCTGAGAGAGGTATGGAGTTACATGTGTTCTGATGAAAAATGCTGATGATTGCAAATTGAACACAGAGTTTTAGCCAGAGGCCCTGTTCCTTAAAAAGGCTGTAACCCAGAAGATATTGAACAACTGTTGATATATTGAGTTTGTTTTATTGCTAGGTTACTTAAGCTAAGTTTGTTTGATTGCTTTAATTATTTGGTTATTAATTGTTATTACCTTTGGTTTAAATCTTTTAACACTTTGCATTTATTGTAGTGCTGGACTACAAGCAGTAGACTGGAATTAAAAAAAAAAAAAAAAAAAAAAAAAGAAAGTGAAACAGCAACCTAAATAATGTTAATAAACAGTGCAGTAAATCATCAGAATATACTAAATGAATACTTTTATTTTAAAATTGCCTTGGAGAAGCTAAATCATCTGGCTTAGGCTGATAAACCCACAACTGTAACCCAGGTACACACGTTAGTTGGTCAGGTGTCATTTGGAGCTGGCAAGAAGGGGAATGGAATGAATAGCTGTCCTCCAATAGTCACTGTTGCAGTATTCACCTCTTCTGGGAAGAGTCCTGGCAAGAATACCGTATGTCAGACCAGTATTACCAAAGCTTGAGCATCTTACTGTCATGCCATAATCCGAAGTATGTCCAAAGCTCTAGAATGTTGAAGCAGTATGTAAGGAACATAAAAGTACAAAAATTCTCAATTTTTTTGCCATCAGTCTGTCAGCCATACGGCCTGTGCCAGCTTACATTCTGTTAGGCAGGGAAGTATGCATGTTTGGGACATCTTCCTGTTCTTTATTATAGCAGGGTGCATTAGTTTACATTTAAGATGTAGAGGCTTGGAGTTCCTGATACTGGGAGAAATGCATATGTTCTTCTTGTTTCACTGTTGCAGTCATCACATTTGGGGTAATCTGCTGGCAGGTTGCCCTCAGTCGGCCTGAATTCCAAAGTCTTGGGTCCTGCATCTGTTGCTGTCTTCTCTTCCATGACGTCAGGTCATCAGGGGTATAAAACATGCAGCCAACACCATTTTCTTCAGTCTTTCTTGCCGCACAGTGCCCGAAGCAGAAGCATTTCGCAAGTGCCGGTTGGCCGACTACTGAAATATTCGATTTTGAGTTTCAGAACCGAAGTCTTCACTAAAGCTAAGTACCCCGTTGGGAAAACTTTTTTCTTGCTTTTTACCGATGTCAGAAAAAAGTTAATTGTATTACTTATGGGAAGCAAATACCTCATAAGGATTTCCATTTATACTGTATTCCTTGCCTAGGCCCTGATCACAACATTCCTGGCTGTCGGTTTTGTGCTAGATTTAACCAACGCAGTATTAAGCGTTGGTATATTTTTGCATCAAAGTATTATGGAAATGGATTTAACTACCCAGAAATGTTGTCAGATAGCAATCCGACTACCGGAGTATATAAAAAATGCAAAGAAAAGGACAGAGAAAGGCAGTCGAGATCCAAAACCGACGACGAAGCTTCTCCAAAGCCAGTCGCCAGTACTCAGTGAGGTGCTTTCGCAGTCCTTGATACCCGCTACCTTCGAGTCGCAGGCCTCTACCGACACCCATGTGGAGTCCGGCATACCGCAAGATACTCAAGGTATTGGACTGACGGATGCATCTCCCTCGGATGGGTCCGGAGCCACTGAGCAGGCATCGGCTTCTGAGGGTGTATTCAGACCTCAACATTTGTATATTAAACCGACGACAGCTGCAAAACCAAAGACAAAAGCAACTTCTAAAACTAAAAAACTGACACATGAGCCACATGCACAGGCCTCTGTGCCTAAAAACAGATGATCAAAATGGCTAAAAACCTTATTACCTTGATCAGGGGTACCCATCCCCCTCCAGATAAGAGGCCTAGGCAAGACACTAATTATGAATCTTCAGATCATGTTTCTATATCTTCTGATTCCTCTTCTGATCAGGAATTATCTATACCTCCCTATGAGGATTCTGATGCTGAGGAGTCTATTCCATCTGCATCTCCTCCTGAGGATTATTCATTTGGAGAAACCTTGCATACTTTGAGGGAGCATTTCCACTGGGAGTGTCAAGACTTCCCAGAATCAAAAAAGAGGCTTAGGGATTTCCTTCTTCTCCCTCAGCACAAGCCTTTAGCCATTCCCCCTATTTTAGACATTGTGGATGATGTGTTTTCGGAGTCAAGCTTGAGCCCTGACTCCCAGTTAGCCTGACAGATATTACAGGGTCCCTGAATCACATAAATATTTATTTAGAAACCCCGCTGCTGATCCTGAAACTATTTCACAGGGTTCAAAGGGAGTTAAGGCCTCAACAGCTAAAAATCCTACCCCCTCTGACAGAGATTCAAGGGCACTAGACAGATGGGGGAAAAAAGGTTTATACATCTGCAACCTTGGCAATCAGGGCCTTAAACTGTCAATTTCATATGCTTGAAGTACCAACAGCATGTTATGGGATTGCTGAAACAGAAAATGATGTTGATTTCAGAATGTGCAGAAAATAAAGAATTGCAGGAATTATTGCATGCAGCTGAACAAGTTGGAAAGCATACTTTGCAATGTGGTTTTGATTCCTTAGAGGCCTCCTGCAGGGCCACAGTTACTGGATCTGTGATTAGGAGGCATGCCTGGTTAAAGGAACAAAATTTGCCTGATCCATGTTAAAGATAAATTGCTAGATGCACCTTTACAGCATGATTCTCTGTTTGGTATTAAGGCAGAAGAGGTTTTAAAGAAAATGGAAGACAAGGCTAAGTCTATGCAAACTGTTAAAGACTTCTTACAAGTGCAGCCACCAAGATTCAGTAGACACTGACCTACGAAAACTTGGTCCTTTCCTGTGTCAGAGCTCAAAGGGGCAAATCCAGACGCCCTAAGGGCTCCAGATACCAAGCGCAAGATTCATACAGGTCAAAGCAATGGGGCGCTTCCACCTCCAAATCTGGAGGAGATAAAGCGCAAACCTACAGAAAGCAATCCCAATGACTTCCCTCTGCCTACACCAAGCACTTAACTTTTGGCAGCACCCATGGGGGAAAATTAGCACTTTTTGCTCAAAATTGGCAGTTAATAACCCAGGACAAGTGGGTACTAAACATCGTATCACAGGGATACAGATTCCATTTCCACACTCTGCTAATGGCAAATGGTTGGCCAAATCTGCCAAAAAATCAATGGGCAGAGGCACAGAAACCGGTTACATCCCTCATGGATATGGGGGCCATTCAGACTGTACCAGAACAGGAAAAAGGACAAGGTTTTTACTCAAGACTGTTCTTGGTACCCAGAAAGGACAAGGCCTGGCTCATCAATTCTGAGCACATACCTGAACATTCCAAAATTCAAAATGCTGACTTTGCAGCAGCTTCTGCCCATGCTGGGCAAGAATGCTTGGCTGGTGACTTTAGACCTAAAAGAGGCATACCTGCATGTCCCAATAAGACAATCGTGCGGAAGGTACCTGAGATTCAAGGCTGGCTTACTGCATTACCAATTCTCTGCACTGCCCTTTGGCTTATCTACTGTGCCCGGGGTCTGTGCAAAGTGTCTGGCACCAGTAATTGCATTTTGCAGACAAAGAAGTATACAAATATATCCTTACTTGGACGACTGTCTCATTCAAGCAGAGAACAAAAACACTCTTCTTCGACACGTGGCGTTTGTGAAAAGGCTTCTCACATCCCTACGGTACACAATAAACGAAAAGAAATCACAACTGGTACCCTCTTAAAAGATAACATCCCTGGGTGCAAGCTTGGATACAACTGCCCAGATGGCTTACCTCACGCCAGACATGCAAAGGCAACTGACTACTTACTTCAAACTGATGGCAACAAAAACCCAGTCTACTGCAAGACAAATTCTGCAGGCTCTGGGCTACATGGCATCCTGCATCCTACTGATTCCATATGCAAGGCTGCATATGAGGAAACTTCAGTGGTACCTAAAACGTTTATGGAGTCAACATTCACACAGACTGGAAACAATAATTCCTCTCATTCCCTGCCTGCAACAGGAGTTTCTATGTTGGGCAAAGGCATGTCACCAAAACATGGGGGGGGCCCTTCACTCTATCCCCTGCCAGCCATATCTTAACAGATGCATCAGATTATGCCTGGGGGGCCCACATGGCAGGAAGATGCATTCAGGGCTTATGGACACCAAAACAAATGCATCTACAGATCAACCAGAAAGAGATGCTATCTGTTCAAAATGCCCTAACAGCCTTCAAGGACTTACTTTATCCAGGACAACTACTGATAGAGACGGACAACACCACAGTCATGTGGTATATAAACAAGCAAGGGGGCACACACTTATACACCCTTTGCAGATTAGCCATGGCACTGTGGGACACAGCTTTGACCTACCAAATACATCTTCAAGCTCAATTCCTGCCAGGAAAACAAAACACTCTGGCAGACCATTTAAGCAGAAACCTTATGGATCCTCACGAGTGGAAACTAAATCCACAAGTCTTCAGCATGATAACAGAGAAATAGGGGAGACCAAACATAGATCTTTTTGCCTCTCCTCAAAATTATCAATTGAAAAGATTCTGCACAAGGACTTATCACAGACAAGCATGGAAAGTGGACGCCCTGTCCTTCAGTTGGAAAAACCTATCAGTTTACACCTTTCCTCCTCTGCTTCTTCTACCCAGGGTCCTCTTAAAAGTCAGACAAGAGAAGCCAAAGATGATATTAATTACCCCGGACTGGCCCCGCCAATACTGGTACCAAATCCTAAGGAACTTGTCTCAAAACCCAGCTTGGACTTTGCCTCAAAGACCACAACTACTGTCCCAGCAAAACAATCCGATCCTGCACAATCAACTACGGACTCTGAACCTGGCAGCATGGCTAATCATGTATTCATACAAACAACACCTCTCAGTAAAGTTGTGATGGATGTCATTTTGGAAGCCAGAAGGCCTAGTACTAGAAAATCTTATGCTGACAAATGGAAGAGATTCTGTGCTTGGAATCAAACACAAGGAACTGATACAGCAGAACCAAATATTCCTCAGATATTACAATACTTAATGGAGATGCTTGACAAAGGCCTATCTTTCTCATCAATCAAAATTCATGCCTCTGCCATTTCGGCACATTACAATACAGAGCCACCATTCTTTTCTCCTCCTTTACTAAAGCAGTATCTTAGAGAAGCCAAAAATGTAAGGCCTCCTAGAAGATCACCATTACCTGCATGGGGACCTCAGTTATGTGTTGGAAAAGCTCACCCTGCCTCCATTTGAACCAGCTGCTACCGCTGATCTAAAGTTCTTATCATGGAAAACAGCTCTGCTACTAGCAATTACTTCAGCAAGGAGAGTTTCAGAGCTACAGGCCCTCATGGTTGTAGAGCCTTTTATCATATTTTACCCAGACAGGGTGTCTCTGAGGACAAATCCTACTTTTATGCCTAAGGTGGTTTCCAGTGTGGCTCTTAACCAAACAATTCATCTGCCAACTTTTTATCCAAATCCGCAGAACAAGGGGGAGAGAATTCTGCATTCCTTGGACGTACACAGACAGCTAAGATTCTACTTGAGCAGGACTAAAGTGCTCTAAGAAATACTGAGCAATTACTAGTGTCATATGCTGCAGGATCAGAAGGAAAGGCTATTTCAAAGCAGACAATTTCAAAGTGGATAAGCCACTGCATCTGTTTCTGCTACTTACACCATGGTAAACCTGTGCCCAAGGGCATTAGTTCTCATTCCACCAGAGCTACAGCTACTTCAGCAGCCTTTCTCAGAGGAGTACCAACCAAAGACATTCTAGCGGCTGCTACTTGGAGTTCTGTTCACACCTTTACAAAGCATTACCATTTACCTCTCTACTCTAAGTCCAAGGCAGGCTTTGCCTCTGCAGTGCAGCAGGGACTTATAGCCGCACCTAATGCTGTTTAGCTCCAGCCTCCCAACCATAGCTTTGGGATTCTACCCAAATGTAATGACTGCAACAGTGAAACATGAAGAACATAGTTCAGTTGTGTACACTTACCAGAAATGTAGATGTTCGAGTGTATTCACTGTTGCAGTCCAGGTTACCCTCCCGCCATCCACTTGTCATTCTGAAGTTTATCTTTTCTTCTCTATCTTCTACAACCTATGTGGTGTATTTGCTTGTAGATGAAGGTAAAGTTTATACTGATGCATGTGTATATATATATATATATATATCATTTTACTACCTTTTTGGGTGCACCCGACTTCAGGGGCAAGAAAAACTAAAGAAAATGGCATCAGCTACATGTTTTATACGCCTGACGACCTGACATCATGGAAGAGAAGACGGCAACCGATGCAGGACCCAAGACTTTGGAATTCAGGCCGACTGAGGGCAACCTGCCAGCAGATTATCCCAAATGTAATGACTGCAACAGTGAATACACTTGAACATCTACATTTATGGTAAGTGTACACAACTGTACTTTCTTCACTGTCTTGTATGGAACAAGTAATCATTCTCAAAAATGACACTTGATGTGCCCACAGTTAAGATTTTACCCTTTTGCCCCAATTTGGATAGCAAAATTTCCTTGAGCTAGTTGGTTTGAAGTTTGACAACCACGCATCTGACTGTTTGGATGCACTCTGAGACTATACACTGTCTATTAGAATATCTTCTTGCCTTATACATATGCAGTTACAAAGCAATTGTTTCTTGAAAGCAGTGGAGATTGTACCTTTTTCTCTCTCAAGTATAAAAATAAAAATGATTCTCTTGTGTAGACCAGTCATTTTCCTTATTCGACTTGGCAACAACATCTTCATGGAGTGCTTCAGTCTGCCATCCTGACAGTTGACATAAGACAGAAGAAAAAAATTGATATATTATTGAGACTAATAAACTGTAGTGCAGGGTGCCATATAGTTTTTCTTTCCTAAAAGATTGTATTGAAACATATTTTCTTTTCTAAAGAAATATTTTAACAGATTTACAGTGCTGTTTGTTTTCACTTTGTAGGATGAAGTTGATGGTGGAAGGTCTAGAAAATGATGATGGTGATGATGATGATGTGTCTCATACCGCTTATCCAGTAATGACCTCATTAGAGATAATAATATTAAGCAATGAGGAATGTTTGCTTCGCCACTCCCAGCCAGAGTGTGGTTATGCCATACAGCCTGAGCGATGGACTGAATATTGTATTCGTACCATGGAACCTGACAACTTGGAGATAATTTTTGACTTTTTTGAGGTATGTTTCCATGCTTTAATAATGAAAGTAAATAGTAAGCATAGCACATAGTGTCGATTCATTTACTTGCTGCATGCTGTAGATGAAATGTGAAATCATTTTCAGCCAGGTTCCTTCACTTCACTTACTGATTGTGGTAGTTTATGCATGTATTTAATTTTGACAGTTTTACCCTTCACAGAACTAATCATACTGTTGTCCTCTTGGGGAATTGTCATGGTAGTGACATGGGCCCACCACTGGTTTAATAATGTTGCACCTATGAAGCTAAAGTCAAGACCATTGTGCCTGAATTGTACCAAACCTTGAATCGTGAGTTCAGACCAGAATATCCCATTCTGCTATACAGCCTTTGGAAGACCTGTAGCTTATTACATGTATAAAATTATGTATGAGAGCATGTGTAAGGGAATGTTCTCGTACATCATTTTTTCCCTCTTTTTTTTTTTTTTTTTTATACCTACAGACTCCAAAGCAAAAACTGAGGGGAAAACTGTTCACACTTCCTACTGTGGCCTGGCCAAGGCATTTGACATAATACCCCCCTCAGGCATTGTTGACATTCTCAAGAGGTTAGATGTGTAAACTCTCATGCTGCCTGGTGGATGGCTATTGGCTCAGACAGGATCCAGAAAGTTAGAAAAGTGTGGAATTTTCAAGTGTGGATCTCTGAGCTGTCATGAAGTTCCTATTCCTGCAGAAGAACACTTCAAAGGAAATCTATGAATGTGTGATGCAAACATTGAGTGACAGAGTGCCGTTTATACTCAACTGTGAAGAAGTCGTGTCCAAACTTTCAGCATGGAGATTTCAAAACCGAAGATGCACAAGGTCTGGGAGGAAGCAAACTGCGTCAACTCCTGAAATTGTTGACTATGTCCATGACTTGATTTTGGTAGATTGGCACATATCAGCTAAAACAATTGACGAGACACTACAGATGTCTATTGGGTTTGTAATCACTGAGCAGATGGGTATGCATAAGTTTCAGTCAAGTGAGTGTCCAAATGTTTGAATGTCGATGAGAAAAGATGTCAGTTGGCACTTCCAAGTTGATTTTATGGCATTTTCTTCAAGCTGGTACCAACTTTTTGGAACAACTAGTTGCTGTTGATGAAACGTTGTTACACCACTATGATTCTGAGATAACATTCCATGCAATCGTGGTACTCAGGTTCATCAAAGCCAAAGAAGTTCATCTCCCAAAAATCAGCAGGAAAGGTCATGCCCCCACAGTGTTTTGGTTCAGGAAGTAGTGTAAAGACTGATCATCTCTTTCAAGGGGCCAAACAGTTAATGCAGAGTGCTACTGTAACTTGCTGTGCCAATTAAAGGAGACATTGAAAGAAGAGGGAAGCTGTGGAAAGGAGTTCTCTTTTTGCAAGACGATGCACCTGTTCACAAGGCTGGCAAAATGGATGTTTTTTGGGGCAGTATTGCAGAACGATATTGACAGAATGGAGAGAGTTTCAGTTTCTGATTGCTGGTGCCTTGCAGGACTTTTTTTTGTCTTTACTAAGATAGCAATGTCTTATGGTAAAGAGCAATGTGAAAATGAATGCCTCATTTTAGTTTTTTTCTTTCAGCATTGTCCAAGCGGCAAAACTGCAAACATTGTGAAGCAGAGTTGTATTCAGGGTTCTTGACTTGGTACAGCACAGTGCAGTGCAATATAGAATAGTATAGCTGTTAATTGTTTCATATGGCTTTTATTCAGAAGGAGGAAAGTCATGTGATTGATCAGATTATGACTTACTAAGACGTTATAGCAGTTACGTTTCGTGTTTTAGTTGATCTTTACTTTGTTCAAGATTTGTTTTCTAAATGTATTTATTAATCAAAATGTTTGGATTGTTCGGCCTGACCAGCACTACTGCTTGAAATAGATGAGTCGTAGTGACAGTCATCATTTGATTTAACCGTAGAAATTTTTATTCCTGTCCTTGTAACTGTTTTGCAAATACAGACTGACTGGAAACAGTTGAAAATTGTGACTGTTTTATAGGATGTTAGGAAATGCAAGGCAATTGAGTTTCGTGACCATTGATAACTTATCAATACCCACCGTCAGACTGAATATCTTTTCTCATGAGACAGACCAGTTAAGCTAGAGGTGAACTTGTAAATAGCCATCTAATTGCCCAGTTCCCATATGAAGGTAGATAATGCCTCACACTGATTGATTTGCAATACGAGTCTTTTACAGAGGTAGGGAAGGTGTTTTGTAATGAGATACTTCTTGCATCTAGATATTCTTCGTTTTTCACTGTTGCAGTCATTACATTTGGGTAATCTGCTGGCAGGTTGCCCTCAGTCAGCTTGATTAAAGTCTTGGGTCCTGCGTCAGTTGCTGTCCCCTCTTCCATGACGTCAGGTCGTCAGGGGTATAAAACATGCAGCCGACGCCATTGCATCAGTCCTTCTTGCCGGGCGGGGCTCGAAGCTGAAGCAGTTCGCAAGTGCCGGTCGGCCGACTCCTGAAATTTTCGTTTTCGAGTTTCAGAACCGAAGTCTTCAACTTAAAGCTAAGTACCCCATTGGGGAAACTTTTTCTTGCTCCTTACCGATATCAGTAAAAGTTAATAATTGCATTACTTGTGGAAAGCAAATACCTCATAAAGATTTTCATTTGTACTGTATTCCTTGCCTAGGACCTAACCACGACATACCTTGCTGTCGGTTTTGTGCTTTACTTAATCAGCGCACTGTCCGTCATCTGTATATTTTTGCCTCTAAATATTTCGGTTCTCAGTTTAATTATCCAGAAATGACATCGGTTAGCCATCCGACTACCGGAATTCTGAAAAAACACAAAGAAAAAGACAGAGACAGGCAGTCGAGGTCCAAAACTGCCGACGATGCTTCTCATAAGCCTGTTGCCAGTTCGCCGGTACTCAATGAGGCACTTTCGCAGCCCCTGATACCCGCTACTTCTGACTCGCAGGCCTCTACTGAGACCGATTTGGAGTCCAGTAGGCCGCGAGATGCTTGACTTATAGTACCTGAAGATGTCTCTACCTTGGATGGGTCCGGAGCCACTGAGCAGGCACCGGCTTTTGAGGGGTCTATTCAGGCCTACAGACTTGCATATTAAACCAGTTCCACCTGCTATACTAAGGCCTAAATCTCGATCTATGTCTAAAAAACCGACGCCCAGTCCACATGTTCAGGCCCCTATGGCTAAAAAACAAATTATCAAAATGGCTGAAGATCTTATTATTTTAATCAGGGGTAGTCAAACCCCCCCCCCCCCTAAGAGGCCTAGGCCTGAGTTTGACTATGAATCTTCTGATCAGGACTCTGTTTCTTCTAATTCTTCCAGTGACCTGGATTTGTCCATACCTACTTATGAGGATTCTGATGCAGAGGATTCCATTCCCTCTGCCCCCCCCCCCCCGCTCGCGACATTTACGGCAATACACAGCACTCCCACCCGTCCCGTAACTACCTACCTACCTACCTAGCCTAAACACACAGTTATGCAGGGGGGCTGTGCCCCCCTGCACCCCCCCAACTTAATATTCCAACTACGAGATCGCACTACAGTGAGGAAAGGGATGTATTTCCCTAACCGCACTATACCGCGATCCCCTCACATGAGCGAACGTTAGAATTGCGAATGCACAGTCCATTCGCAATGGTAACGTACGCTCACATCACCTGCCGAAATATGAAGTATTCGAACATCTGTTGTTCGAATACTTCATAGCCATGCAAGTGCACGTCGGCATTGTGATAGTAAACCCTTTGGCTATACCTCCTGTACTAGACATTGTTGATGATGTGTTTGCGGAATCCAGTATGGCCCCTTATTCCCTGCCTCTGGCTCCTAGTAAATTTGACAGATACTACAGGGTTCCCTATTCCCACAAGTTCCTTTTCAAAAATCCTGTTGCTGATCAAGAAGCCATTTCTCAGGGCTCAAGGGCATTAAGGCTTCTACTGCTAAAAAGCCTATCCCTTCTGATAGAGACTCCAGGGCACCGGATAGATGGGGTAAAAAGGTTTATACTTCTGCAACCTTGGCAATCAAGGCTTTAAACTGCAAATTTCATATGTTAAAATATCAACAGCATGTTGTTGGACTGCTTAAGCAGAAAATGATGATTTCTGACTGTGTGGAAAATAAAGATTTACAGGATTTATTGCATTCTGCTGAACAAGTTGGAAAACATACTTTGCAATGTGGTTTTGATTCTTTAGAGGCCTCTTGCAGGGCTGCTGTTACTGGGTCTGTACTTGGAAGGCATGCTTGGCTTAAGTAGCAATCTCTGCCTGATCATGTTAAAGCAAAATTGTTGGATGCTCCTTTAAATCAGGACCGCCTGTTTGGCAATAAGGCTGAAGAAGTTCTAAAAAAGATGGAAGATAAAGCTAAATCTTTGCAAACTGTAAAAGATTTCTTACAAGTGCAACCTCCAAGATTTAGTAGACAGTGGCCTACTAAGAATTGGTCTTTACCAGCTCCTTCCAGATCCTCTCAATCCAAACCTAGACACACCAAAAGCACCAGGTTTCAGTCCCAAGGGACTCTCAGAACTAAGCAATGGGGGTCCTCCACTTCCAAATCTGGAAATAACAAGACACCCCCCTATGGTAAACAGTCTCAATGACTTTCCTTTAAAATTACCAAGTGTTTACCTTTTAGCCACCCCTTTGGGGGGAAAGATTGCTCTTTATGCACAAAACTGGGAACTCATAACCCAGGACAAATGGGATTTTAATTTAGTGCCCCAGGGACACAGATTTCATTTCCACACACTGCCAACACCAAATGGGTGGCCAGACCTGCCCCTAAATCAGTGGCAGAGGCTCAGAAGCAAATACTTTTCCCTCTTAAACATGGGGCTATTCAACCGGTACCAGAAGAGGAAAAGGGACAAAGTTTCTATTCCAGGCTTTTCCTGGTACCCAGAAAAGACAAATCGTGGCGTCCAATTCTGGACCTGTCTAAACACGTTTCTGGACATTCCAAAATTCAAGATGCTGACTCTTCAACAGTTACTTCCTGTGATAGGCAAAGATGCCTGGTTGGCAACTCTAGATTTAAAAGAAGCTTACCTGCATATCCCAGTCAGGGAATCTTGCAGAAGATACCTACGCTTCAAAGCAGGCTACTTGCATTATCAGTTCTCTGCACTGCCCTTTGGCTTATCTACTGCACCCAGGGTCTTCACAAAGTGCCTGGCTCCAGTAATTGCATTTTGCAGGCAAAGAAATATTCAAATATATCCAATATGTCTAATTCAGGCAAAAAACAGGGACATTCTTTTAAAACATCTGGCATTTGTAAAAAGGGTTTTAACTTGTCATTTGTTGTCATAACGTGGCATTTGCTGCAGGGGCAGAGGGGAAAGGCTATTTCAAAGCAGACTTTTTCCAAGTGGATAAGCCATTGTATCCGTATCTGCTATATACACTATGGTAAAACTATCCCCACAGGATATCAGATCTCATTCCACCAGGGTTGCATCTACTTCTACAGCCTTTCTCAGAGGTGTTCCTACCAGAGACATTCTAGAAGCTGCTACCTGGAGCTCAGTTCATACATTCACCAAACATTACCATTTACTTTTCTTCTCTAAATCCAGAGCTGGCTTTGCCACTGCTGTCCTGCAGGGCCTTATAGGTGGTCCTAATGATGTATAAATCCATCCTCCCAACCATAGCTTTGGGAATCTACCCAAATGTAATGACTGCAACAGTGAAACATGAATAACATTGTACAGTTGTGTACACTTACCATAAATGTAGATGTTCGAGTGTATTCACTGTTGCAGTCCTGGTTACCCTCCCTCCAGCCCAGTTTTTCTCTTACTATACCTCTACTTTCTTTTATTATGCTTAAAAGCCTTTTTGGTGTATTTGTTTTTGTTTGGAGGTATTTTTTTTGTGTTTTTAATTTTATATATATATATATATATATATATATATATATATATATATATATATATATAGCTCCCCATTTGGGGGGCACCTGACATCTGGGGCAAGAAAAACTGATGTAATGGCGTCGGCTGCATGTTTTATACCCCTGACTACCTGACGTCATGGAAGAAGGAACAACAACTGATGCAGGACCCAAGACTTTATTAATCAGGCCGGCTGAGGGCAACCTGCCAGCAGATTACCCAACTGTAATGACTGTAACAGTGAATACACTCTAACATCTACATTTATAGTAAATGTACACAACTGTACTTTTCTTACAAATCCAACTAAAGCAACTCTAACCAGCTAGCCAATATGTATCTTTTGACCTTCTCTTCTTTGTCTTCCATCTTGACTAATCTACAGTCCACTTTGAAGTCCAAACTAGAACAGTGCTATAATAAAGTTGCAAGATTTGCAGACAGTCGACCCTACCATACCCATCACATCTGTGTTCTTAACAAAACTAGCTTGAAATATCCCATCACATAGCATTCAGACAACTACTGCTAGTGTACAAAATAATACATACCCTTTTTCTTGCCCAGTTATCAGCGGCATCTTCCACCACTCTCTTCCAAATTGACCCCTTGTCTCAACTGACAAAATGTATGAAATTTATAAAACAGAGATTTATAGGGCACAGTTTATATTGCAACTGTGTGGCCAAAATTTGAAACTCCATCCTGATCTCTGTCAGGTCATCACCTAGTGGTCATTCATTTTAAGTGTTTACTAAAAGAATTCCTTTCCAACTCATGACTGTTTATGTACCACGCCAGGCTAAAACCAACATTCCCCCCTCCCCCCACGTCCTCATATTCTTCAGCCTAACTCCCTTATTAATCTGTCTCAAGCCAATATTTCCAATTCCTCTTTTATCCTATGAATGTCTAGTACTACACCATACTACTGTTTTAATCATGTGCAACTCTTTCCTTTGTAGAGGGGAAACCTTTACCTTCTGCCACAAATACTTCCATTTTTTTTTCTTTTTATTACTTTTGCATTTATACTGTGTTTTTCTGCTTCTTTCAAACTTATTTCATGTGCATTTATCTTATATTTTTATAGATTTGTTTGATGATGTTACTCATCTGTTACCATTTTATATTTTGAGTGATATTGATCTGCTGCTGTAATTTGTATTCTGTGGTGCTTTTCTCTGCTGGCTTCCACTGAAAAGGATTCTTGCCCAGTTGGACTGTCCAATAAACTGATGTAAAAGTCTTGAGTCCTGCGTCAGTTGCTGTCTCTCCTTCCATGACGTCAGGTCGTCAGGGGTATAAAACATGCAGTCGACACTGTTACATCAGTCTTTCTTGCCGTGCGGTGCCCGAAGCAGAAGCAGTTCGCAAGTGCCGGTCGGCCAACTCCTGAAATTTTCATTTTCGAGTTTCAGAACCAAAGTCTTCAACTAAAAGCTAAGTACCCCGTTGGGGAAACTTTTTCTTGCTCTAAACCGATGTCAGTAAAAGTAAATAACTGCATTTCTTGTGGAAAGCAAATACCTCAAAGATTTTCATTCGTACTGTATTCCTTGCCTAGGCCCTGACCAGGATGTACCTCCCTGTCAGTTTTCTGGCTTTTAAACCACAAACTATCCATTGTCTGTATATTTTTGCTTCTAAATATTTTGGTGCTCGGTTCAATTATCCTGATATGTCATCGGTAAGCCATCCGACTACCAATATTCTGAAAAAAATGCAAAGATAGACAGAGACTGGCCGCCTAGGTCCAAAACTGCTGATGACTTCTCCTAAGCCAGTCGCCAGTTCGTCGGTACTCAGTGAGGCGCTTTTGCAGCCCCTGATAACCCGCTACTTCAGATTCGCAGGCCTCTACTGAGACCCTTTCGGAGTCCGGTATGCCTCGAGATGCTTCAACTGTGGAATCTGCGGATGTCTCTACCTTGGATGCGTCTGGAGCCGCTGTGCAGGCATCGGTTTCTGAGGGTGTATTCAGGCCTACTGACTTGCATATTAAACCGATGCCATCTTCTTCAAGGCCTAAAACTCAAACCATGCCTAGAAAACTGACACCTAGACCACATGGTCAGGCCTCTCTGCCTAAAAAATAAATAAGAATGGCTGAAGACCTTATTACTTTAATCAGGGGAAGCCAGCCTTCCCCTGCTAAGAGACCTAGGACTGAGTTTGCTTATGATACCTCTGACCAGGATTCTGAAAATTGTCTTCTCTGATAACCAGGATTTACCCTTATCTACCTATGAGGATTCTGATGCTGTGGACTCTGCACCCCCCCACAGAGGATTTCTCTTTTGGTGAAATTTTGCATACTCTCAGGGAGCATTTTCATTGGGAAAGTCAAGATTTCTCTGATTCTAAAAAGAGGCTTAGGGATTTCTTACTCCTGCCCCAGCACAGGCCTTTAGCTATACCTCTTGTACTGGACATTGTTGATGATGCCTTTTCAGAATCTAGCTTGGCCCCTGACTCTCTACCTCCTGCTCCCAGAGAACCTGATAGATATTACAGGGTTCCTGACTCTCACAAGTTCCTTTTCAAAAATCCTACTGCGGATCCTGAAACCATTTCACAGGGACCCAAGGGCATTAAAGCTACTACTGCCAAAAATCCTACCCCCTCTGATAGAGATTCCAGGGCGCTGGGTAGATGGGTTAAGAAGGTATACAATTCTGCAACCTTGGCCATTAGGGCCTTGAATTGCCAGTTTCATATGTTAAAGTATCAGCAGCATATTATTGGATTGCTTAAACAAAAATGATGTTGATTTCTGATTCTGCTGAAAATAAGGATTTACAGGATTTAATGCATTCTGCTGAACAAGTTGGTAAACATTCTTTGCAGTGTGGTTTTGATTCACTAAAGGCATCTTGCAGGGCTGCTATAACTGGGTCTGTACTTAGAAGGCATGCTTGGCTTAAGGAGCAATCCTTGCCAGATCATGTTAAAGCGAAATTACTGGATGCTCCCTTAAATGGCAACAAGGCAGAAGTTGTACTTAAAGATGGAGGAAAAAGCCATATCTATGCAAACTGTTAAAGATTTTTTACAAGTACAACCTCCAAGATTTAGTAGGCATTGGCCTTCTAAGAATTGGTCCTTTCCTGCCTCTTCCAGATCTTCTCAGTCCAAACCCAGATCCACCTGAGCACCCAGGCTTCAGTCCCAGGGGACGCACAGGACTAAGCGCAGTGGGGGGCCTCCACTTCCAAATATAGGAGTAATAAAACTCCCCACCCTATGGTAAACTGTCTCATTGACTTCTTTTTAAAACTTCCAAGCACTTCTCAACTGTCTGCCCCTTGGGGGGGGGGGTTGCACTTCATGCAAAGAACTGGGGACTCATTATCCAGGACAATAGGGTTCCAAGGATACAGATTTCACTTCCACACATTACCATCTCCAAAAGGTTGGCCGGATCTACCTCCAAATCAGAGGGCAGAGCCCAAAAGAAAGTACTGTCTCTTAAGCATAGGGGCTGTTCAGTTGGTACCAGAAGAGGAAAAGGGACAAGGTTTCTACTCGAGACTTTTCTTGGTACCCAGAAAAGACGATTCATTGCATCCTATCCTGGACCTGTCTACTCTAAACACCTTTTTGGTGATTCCAGAATTCAAGATGCTGACCCTTCACCAGTTGCTTCCTATGCTAGGCAAAGATGCCTGGTTGGCAACACTAGATTTAAAGGAAGCATACCTGCACATCCCAATCAGGGAATCTTGCATAAGATACCTACGCGTCTGCACTGCCCTTTGGCTTATCTACTGCGCCCAGGGTGTTCACAAGGTGCCTAGCTCCAGTCATTGCATTTTGCAGGCAAAGAAATATTTAAATATACCCATACCTGGACGATTGTCTAATTCAGGCAGAAAGCCAGGACATACTTTTGAAACATCTGACCTTTGTACAAAGAGTGCTAACATGTCTGGGGTACACCATAAACGAAAAGAAATCACAGCTGGTACCATGTCAACAAATCATATTCCTGGGAGCAAGCTTGAATACAGCTTCCCAGATGGCTTTCTTCACGCCAGAAAAGCAAATTCATTTGGTAACTTACTTCAAACAGGTGGCCACAAAAACCCTGCTATCTGCAAGACAAATTCTGCAAGCCTTGGGGTTCATGGCCTCCTGCATTCTTCTAATTCCATATGCAAGACTGCATATGAGGAAACTACAATGGTATCTAAAAAGCCTATGGTGTCAACTTTCTCAGGATCTAGAAGCAATGACTCCTATCATACCTTGCCTACGCCTAGAGTTCCTTTGGTGGGCAGAGGCCTGCCACCAAAACAAGGGACTACCATTCACACTACCCCCTGCCGCCCAAACCCTAACAACAGACTCATCAGACTATGCATGGGGGTTCAACTGGCAAGGAAGTGCATTCAGGACAAATGGTGCCCAAATCAAATGCACCTGCAAATCAAGCAAAAAGAAATGTCAGCTGTACAGAATGTTCTGACAGCCTTCAAGGACCACATTCTTCCAGGACATTTAATGGTAAAGACTGACAAACACCACTGTTATTTGGTACATAAACAAGCAAGGAGCACAGCCTTGAGCTACCAAGTGCATCTACAGGCTCAATTCCTGCCAGGGAAACTGAATACACTGGCAGACGAACTAAGCAGAAACCTCATGGACCCACACGAGTGGAAACTGGAACCAAGGATTTTCAACATGTTGACAAGCAAATGGGGGAGCCCAGATATAGACCTGTTTGCTTCCCCCAGAACTATCAGTTGGACAAATTTTGCACAAGTACTCTCCACAGACAAGCTTGGAAAGTGGATGCTCTGTCCTTCAGCTGGAAAAACCTATTAGTTTATGCCTTTCCTCCTCTGCCTCTGCTCTCCAAGGTACTACTAAAGATCAAGCAAGACAAACCAAGGACGATTTTGATTGCACCAGACTGGCCACACCAACACTGGTACCCCCTCTTACGTAGTCACTGTTGGCCCCATGGCACCTGCCTCAGACTCCTACCCTGCTGTCTCAGCAGGAGAACCAGATTCTGCACCCTCAACTTCAAACACTGAACCTAGCAGCCTGGCTAATTACCTAATCTCTCCTTTACCATTCCTCAGTAAACCAGTGATGGATATCATTTTAGAGGCAAGGAGGTCTAGTACTAGAAAATCTTATGCTGAAAAATGGAAAAGATTATGTGCCTGGAACCAGGCAACCCGACATCTGGCAAGAAAAACTGATGTAATGGCGTCGGCTGCACGTTTTATACCCCTGACGACGTGACGTCACGGAAGAAGAGACACCAACTGATGCAGTACCCAAGAGTTTGTTAATCAGGCTGACTGAGGGCTACTGCAAGCAGATAACCCAAATGTGATTACTGCAACAGTGAATAGACTCAAACATCTACATTTATGGTAAGTGTACACAACTGTACTTTCTTGGGGTCTGTCTACCTAAACTAGGCGAGATGCAAGCTACAAGTTTGATGTCTCAGCTACTGAGGTCTTACAGGTATATTTCAATAGTAAGTCATGATTATAAGCTGTTCATGGCTTTTTTATCTCATGTCTGTAAAGGTTTAATTCTGCAGTTACTTAACCTTGACCATACTGCATTTATGTGGGGGATGGAAGACACTTGATAATATTCTAAAGGTAACTTTTGCAATGACAGTTCAGAAAAAAATATTTAGTAGGGTGGATCAGTAAGGTTTTAATAAAGTTTGGGCTTATGAAGGAATTTGCCAATCATTTTATCACAAATTATTAAAGGTCTGAGACAAAGGTAAAATAATTCAAGCAGGGTTATCACAATCATTTGTTATTTCAGCATGTATGCAGTGGGGTGCCTATTATCCTTTGTTTGCTTTTTATCTTGAAAACCCAGGGTATTTTGAGTGTGAGGGATGTTACCCAAAGAATGGGACACAGGGTTCTGGGGTGCCATGTCCTAAGGGCTGCTTTAAAGTGATGGAGGCAAGTTTTTTCTTTACTCCATAGGATAGCGTAAATTATGATTGAAAGCATCTTTTCATGGAAATATTGGTGATCAAACTACTGTATACTCACAGGAAACCATGGGGACTAATTGCCAGTAAAATATATTGGGTTGAACAGGGTAGATTAAACTTGTCAAATTTTAAAGCAATTACTGTAAAATCGATCTTTGAGTGTGGATGAATTATACCTATATATATATCTACTTAGAGGCAATCTCTGCTTCACTTACAAAGACATGTCTGACCCAGCTCTGTTAGAAATGCTACATCTAAAGAAATACCAATCCCTCTGCACCATATGCTCCAGAGACCTCAACCTCATTACCACAATCAACAGAACATGCTGGAGGGAAAGGTTCATATCCCAGAGACTGCCCATGGCATGGAATAGATTTCCCATACATGTCAGGCAGAGCACCTCGCTAACCATTTTCAAGAGAAATCTTGAGTGGATCGGAAATAAATTCACCCCGGGGATGACTCCAGTGGCTCTACCCAACAGAGGCACTGGGAAATAAGGTCAGGTGACACAATGCCAGGGTAATCCTATGGCTAGGCTTGTAAAGGTCCCAGGACCATTAGCCTAGTACACACCTATGAGTGAGTGAGTGAGTGTGTGTGTGTGTGTGTGTGTGTGTGTGTGTGTGTGTGTGTGTGTGTGTGTGTGTGTGTGTGTGTGTGTGTGTGTGTGTGTGTGGAGAGAGATGTGTAATGAGAGAGATGTGTGACAAGCATGAAATGGTTTTGTGTGCTCCTGTCCAACTGATTCAGTGCATTTTGGGGCAGTCAGTCACAGCAAAGTTAGAACAAGAGCAGAAACTTGATTTATAGCTTGGACTTCAGATTACTTTCCTTTTATAAATGTTGCCTTTGCACATTTGTCAAGCCCAAATGCCATTCTGATGTCATCTGAGAAATTTTCAACCAATTGTAGTTGTGTCTTTAGAGGTTCAAGTGGTGTACTGTGTAATTTTAAATCATCCAGAAAAAGTAGGTGAGATATCTTTAAATCATGTGTTGAACAACTTTAATAGGTTAAGAACCAGATAAAACAGTGGTGACAAAGAATTCCCACTGAAATATCCCCCTTGAATTTTTATCATTGGGTTAATAATTTACCTTCTATCGTAGCTTAGCTGCAAAGTGTTTTGCCCACTAGTTCATAGTCAGTGTAGTGTATTTAATGAATGTATGGTTGGCTTCTACATCTTTAAGCATTCTGTCATCCATTTTTATAATCTGTCATCCAATTTTTTAATGCCATACTAAAATGTTCCCCCCTTTTACAGCTTTGTATTATGGCTGTATTTAATAATAGATGATCCTTTGTTTCATATGACTTTATTTTATCACCTTCTAGATGTCCTTCCATATCACTGTTGCAGTATTCTTTACTAATGGAATCCCCTATCAAGGGTAGCCTAACGTCCATCCAGTATACCAAAGTCTTAGGCTTTTCAAGGATGTAGTACGCCACACTTGTGCTCCCCTCTCTTGGTGTAGGGCATAAAGGTGACATAAGGACATACATACCTCTAAACTGAAAAGCCCCAGGAGGAACAGTCTAAGTAGAAAAGGATGAACATGTGCTTCCAGAAGGAAGAAAGGCGGCGAAAAGGAGGAGGAGGGAGAGCGTGAATACTGCCGCAGTGAAGAAAAGGTCATCTTCTGTTATAAGATTTTATACAACTGAGGAGGGAGAGCGTGAATACTGCAGCAGTGAAGAAAAGGTCATCTTCTGTTATAAGATTTTACACAACTGTACTATGTACTTTCCATATCACTGTTGCACTGTTCTTTACTGAAGGGAGATTATAAAAGCTGAGGAGGAATCCTAAGAGGAGGAGGGCACAGAAGATCCCTCAAGAAAACCATGCAGGATGGCTGTGGCAAAGCCAGCTCTAGCCCTGAAAACAGTTTAATTTGTAATGCTTGATAAAAGTATGGACAGATGTCCAAGTGCCAATCTCAAGGATGTAGTTGGTATCCACGCCTTTGAAAAAAAGCACCAGAGGAACCCAAAGCCCTGCTAGAATGAGCCTTTATGGAAGCAGGCCTTTCCCATGAAAGGAGTAACAGAAAGAAATGGCCTAAGAGGTCATGAAAAAATAGTTTGCTTAGAAATGGCCAAAACTAGAGCTGTAGGATGAAAAGAAAATTGCTGCGTCATACATGAATGAAAAGGGAACCTCATCCCAAAAGGGTCTTTTTGTAATGAATATTGGAGAATAGGTGCTGACACATTAAAATCCACTCTACCATCTATCATAATACAGTCAGTAATTATGTTTTTTTTCACACTGGAAGAGCTGAAATTAAGCAGTTTTTCATTGTACAACCATATTGGAAAAACATCATAATACAGTCAGTAATGATGTTTTTCCAAGATGGTTGTACACTGAAAAACTGCTTAATTTCAGCTCTCCCAGTGTGAAAAAAGCAACTGATAGACAAGGGCCAGTAATTGTACTTGTTTTAGTAAAATTTAGTTACTGGCTAGTAACTACACTGCCTGAATGCAAGCCAAGAATAAGTTTGGTGAGTCCGAAAGAAAATCCACTAGAAAGAATGAGAAACAGTGACTGGGAAAAATCCTAAAGCTGTTCAATAAAAAGCATTTCAATTTCCAACTCTGGTGTAAAAGATGGCTTCCAATAATTTAGAGGAAAAAATAAGTCAGGTGTCCTTAGAGCTGACTAAAATTAATGAAATATTGAAGGAATAAATCAATTCAAATAGCAAAAGACTGAAAAAGATGGAAGAAACTTAAACATCTATTCAGATGAACTAATAAAACTCACCAAAAAAAGAGGCCATAAGGAAGAAAAGGCTCCCTGAGTATGAAACTTCTTAAGAACTGTTTAAAAAAAAATGTAGAGTTAGGGGACCAAGCAAGCAGAGAGAACGTGAAATTTTCCACTATACCAGAGAAACTGGAAGGAACATATTGTGTTCTTTTTATGAAAGCACAAATGTGTAACTGGTTTGGTATTCCATAGTAGGGGTTGTTAATTGAAAGAGCACAACATGTATATGCTCCAAACCTGGCCACAAGAAAGCAGATAAGACCTGTATTAAATGTGGAGTCATAGTAGTAGAAAAAGTTGATTGAAATAACTGTGGCCAACAAGCCACCGGGGCATCCACCACTTGTGAAACAAATATTCACCCTCTAAGCATTCCTAATGGAGTTTGAAATAGAAGCAATTCCTGACAGGAGACCTCAGTCTGCCCCATGTTAAAAGACAATCACATGCACACTCACTCTGAGAAGCGATTACACAACACACATTTTAATCTTACTTGGGCAGATCTCATGTGGTTTTAGAGTGAACTCTGTTTTATGTTGGGGCTTTATTGAATATTTCTTTAGTCGTACATATTAATGCTTTAATAAATGTGTAATTTGGGATTACTGTTAAAAGAAAGAATCTAATATAGTATTTTAATGATTGGTAATGTTTGTTCCACAGTAATAAAGTCTTGGTGGCCTTTAAACAATGAAAATATGTAACCACTTGCATCAGTGGAAGGAGGTACTGTATCAATCAGAAACCCCGCATAAACTCAGTATTATTTCAAGCAAACCAATTATATGACCTGGAGACTCACTTCCCTTGTACCCCCCCCCCCCATAGTAATATATACTGCATGAATAACTACAATAAAGATTCTTGTAAGAACCACAATGCCCTGAGTTGTCTTCATTATCTTATACTTTTAAGATTTTTGATGTTACAAACTTCCTTACCAGGATGATCTACTACATGGATTCAAAGGACAATCATAAGGCCTTTTTCAGCTATGTTAGGAACCTGGGTGGAAACTCACAGATATGCTCAGAATTAGTCCAAAATGATACAAAAATCACTGAACCCACAGACATTGCCAACATACTGGCAGACAGGTTCAGTGCAAACTTCACCCCTCTCCCCTAAAGGAGAGATAACTATCCCAGCCGAGTGTAGCCTCCCGGACATCTCAAATGCGCAGGTGAAAGCTGCTCTCTCTAAAGCTAAAAACACAGCATCAATGGGACCGGATGGTGTCCCCGGCTGTGTGCTACACGAAGCTAAATGAGGAATTAAACCCGCACATAAGGCAGCTGTTTAATCTCAGCCTTACCACAGGTTACGTGCCCAAGGAGTGGCGTACGGCAACTGTGGTCCCACTCCACAAAGGTGGCGCCTCTACGGACCCTGGTAATTACCGCCCCATAAGCTTAACAAGTCTAGTCTGCAAAGCTATGGAGAGGATCATAATGGAGCTCATAAACAAAGATATATGGGACTTGCAGACATTGGACCCGACCCAGTTTGGCTTTGTCAAGGGAAGATCATGCCTTTGAACTTGGTCGACTTCTTCGAAATAGTCACCAAGGCCATTGATGAGGGAAAGGCAGTCCATACAGCCTACCTTGACCTTGCAAAGGCTTTCAACACAATACCCCACTCGGGTATTGTAGAAAAACTTACCAGCTTAAATGTAAACCCATATGTCACAAGATGGGTTGCAAACTGGCTTAAGGACAGAACCCACAGGGTTAGAGTTGCTGGCGCTGTGTCAGACTCCAAGCCGGACACAAGTGGTGTCCCACAGGGCTCGGTCCTTGGCCCCCTATTGTTTGGCATCTACTTCTCAGAAGTACAGGCCAACATGGGAGGACTTTGGCTGACAAAGTTTGCAGATGACTGCAAACTGGGCCATAGTGGAAAGTGCATCGGACACTGATATCCTTCAGAAGGGACTCACGGAAACAGATAGCTGGTGCCAGAGCCATGGCCTGAAGTTAAACGCCAAAAAATGTATAGTGATACCCTTCGGGAAAAACAAGGTAACCCCAAGCTACCATATAGGTGGCAATCCACTAAGCACAGAAGAGGTTATCAGGGACCTGGGGACCCAGGTTGACAGTGGCCTTTCTTTTGACACTCACATTGCTAAAGTGGTTAGAAAGACCTTCTACATTGCCCACCTGATCATGAAGGATTCACATCCAGATCTAGTGAGGTCATTGTTCCCCTGTACTCTTCACTTATCAGACCAATGATCGAGTACAATGCCCCATTCAGGATGTATCTCACCCGACATCTGCAGCAATTGGAGAGACCCCAAAAGTTCCTCACCAAAAGGATAAAGGGACTCCAAAATCTGTCATATGCTGCCAGATTGAAGAAACTCCAGCTCTATTCAGTCGCATACCGCCTGCTCAGAGGTGACATGTGCCTGACATACAAGGCCATGTCCAACCCGGAATTAATGGACATGCTCCACCTCAAAAATCCAAATCCACCAAAACCACTAGAGCAAGCGACTTAAACCTTAGCACGGATATAAATAGGACGTGCTGGAGGGATAGATTTATCACTCAGAGACTCCCTATGCTGTGGAATAAAATCCCGGTCCATGTGAGGCAGAGCACCTCGCTGACTCTGTTCAAGAGAAATCTAGACCTGTGGATGGGAGATCGTAGGTTTACCCCGGGAATCATCTCTGGGTCACTGCTGGACAGAGGCACAACAAACTAATGGGCACAGTATTTTTTCATATAAGGGGTGGCGTAAGCCACAATAATTTGGGCTAGGCTTATAAATGCCTTAGGGCAGATAGCCTAGTATAAACCTATGAACCTGTATGGAATCCTGAGGCAGTACAAACGTCTTCATTAGGACCAACTTATAGTTATCGATTTGAGATCCCAGAATACAGGGACTTGGCAACCCAGATTTTGTCACCCTTTCTCTTATGTCCTAATCAAGGCGTCCTCAGACCCAGTCAAATGAAACGTCCCTTTTAGGATGTTTTACAGGTTACTTCCTCCTGGAATCAGCCCCAGTCATCGCTCCCATTTGAGTTTTATTTGAGATTAGAATTGCTTCTTAGCATTTTGATAACTATGACAGAAGGTAAAGGTATTAAAAACTGGAAAAGGGAGTGTGTGGGAAAATGATTATTCACTGTACACCAGGCAGACGAGAAGAAAATTTATCCCAGCGATCGGGGAATGTTGAAAGACAGGTAACATCAGAATACCTTTATTTGGAGAGTCCCAAGTTATTTTCAGTGCAGAACAGACTAAGGAGGAAATACAAAAGTCTGTCCAACAGAAAGTGAGCCATCAACCAGAAGGGGCGACTGTTTCTCATTCTTCTGGTAATAAAGCTCATGAGAGATTTTGACAGTGAAACTTTTTCGAGTGTTCAATGGAAAATGCTCGAGAGACAGAAAAAACAGAGGTTGACTAGAAGAATCAAAAGTACCTTGCACTTGAACCGGAGTCTGGGGTTGGGAAATGGAGATTAACTGGAAGAAGACCAGCAGCACTGAAATTAATGAATAAATGTGAGACTGTAAAGCATCAATCACATTGGTGAAATATTGAATTTACAAGAAAAAGATGAGAAAGTTTGGATTTTTGTTAAACTTGCTGTGGGACTGACGGGCATGTGCCCTATTGCATGTCACTGATGTTTGTAAGGACACTAAAAGGGAAGAAAAGAGAAGGTTTATAGGTGTGTACTTGGCTAATGGCCCTGGGGCTTTTACAAGCCTAGCCATAGGATTACTCTGACATTGTGCCGCCCGACCTTAGTTCCCAGTGCTTTTGTCGAGTAGAGCCACTGGAGTTATCCTCAGGGTGAATTTTCTATTTCCTCATCCACTCATCAAGATTTCTCTTGAAGAGGGTCAGCAAGGTGCCACTTGACATGTATGGGAAGTCTATTCCATAGCATGGGCAGCCTCTGGGTTATGAACCTGTCCCTCCAGTACGTTCTGTTGATTGTGGTAATGAGGTTGAGGTCTTTGGAACATGTGGTGCAGAGGGATTGGGATTTCTTTAGATGTAGCGTTTCTAACAGAGCTGGGTTAGACATGACCTTGTAAGTCGAGCATAGATTGCCTCCAAGTAGGAGATATGAGGCAGAGAATAGTTGGAGATTTTTGAGTCTGTCCATATAGGACAAGTGTTTAGGTTCATAGGTTCATACTAGGCTATCTGCCCGAGGGCATTTATAAGCCTAGCCCATAGTTTTGTGGCTTACGCCACCCCTTTAGTTTGGAGAAACTATGCCCATTATTTTGCTGTGCCTCTGTCGAGCAGTGACACTGAGGTAACCCCTGGGGTGTATCTGCGATCTCCCATCCATTGGTCAAGATTCCTCTTGAACAAGGCCAGCAAGGTGCTCTGCCTCACATAAACCGGGATTTTGTTCCACAGCATAGGGAGTCTTTGGGTGATGAATCTATCCCTCCAGCACGTCCTATTAATAACCGTGTCGAGGTTTAAGTCTCCCGCCCTTGTGGCTCTGAGGGATCTAGATTTTTTGAGATGAAGCATGTTCATCAAATCTGGGTTTGACATGGCCTTGTATGTCAGGCATAGGTCACCTCTGAGCAAGCGGTAAGCAACTGAATATAACTGGAGTTCTTTCAGTCGGGCAGCCTAAGACAGATTTTTTGAGACCCTTTATCCTTTTGGTGAGGAACTTTTGTGGCCTCTCCAGCTGCTGCAAGTGTCGGGTCAGATACATTCCGAATGGGGCATTGTACTCGATCATTGATCTGATGAGTGATGAGTATAGGGAGACTATGACTTCCCTTGATCTAGATGTGAATCCCTTCATGATAAGGTAGGCAATGTAGAAGGTCTTCCTAACTACTTTAGCAATATGAGTGTCGAATGAAAGGCTACTGTCGACCTGGGTTCCCAGGTCCCTAATAACTTCTTCTGTGTTCAGGGGATTGCCACCTATATGGTAGCTAGGAGTAACCTTATTTTTCCCGAAGGGTATGACTATGCATTTCTTGGCATTTAACTTTAGACCATGGCTCTGGCACCAGTTATCCGTTTCTGTGAGACCCTTCTGAAGGATATCTGTGTCGGATGTGTTTTCAACTACGGCGCCCAGTTTGCAGTCATCTGCAAACTTTGTCAGCCATAACCCTCCTGTGTTTGCTTGTACTTCAGAAAAGTAGATGCCAAACAAGAGTGGGCCCAGGACTGAGCCCTGTGGGACACCACTTGTGACAGGCTTTGAGTCTGACATGGCGCCAGCAACTCTGACCCTGTGGGTTCTGTCACTCAGCCAGTTTGCAACCCATCTTGTAATGTATGGGTTTACATTTAAGTTGATGAGTTTTTCAATGATACCCGAGTGAGGTATTGTATCAAAAGCCTTCGCCAGGTCTAGGTAGGATGTATGGACTGCCTTTCCTCGCCAATGGCCTTGGTGACTGTTTCAAAAGTCAACCAAGTTTAGAAGGCATGATCTGCCTTTGACAAAGCCAAACTGGGTTGGATCCAAAGTCTGCAAGTTCCCTATGTCTTTATTTATGAGATCCATTATGATCCTCTCCATGGCTTTGCAGATAAGGCTTGTCAAGCTAATGGGACGGTAATTTCCAGGGTCGGTGGAGGCACCGCCTTTGTGGAGTGGGACCACAGTCGCCAGCGCCACTCCTGGCACGTATCCGGAGGTGAGACTAAGATTAAACAGCTGTCCTAACTGTGGGTTTAATTCTCGTTGAGTTCATGGAGCACACAGCCGGGACACCATCAGGTCCCATGGATGCTGTGTTCTTTGCCTTGGAGAGAGCAATTCTCACCTGGGCGTTAGAGATGTTTGGGGCTACAATCATTTGGTATAGATATCTCTCCTTTAGGGGAGGGGAGAAGTTTGCACTGAACCTTTCAGCCAGTATGTTGGCAATGTCTGTAGGATCAGTAATCTTCACATCATTTTGAACTAATTCTGAGCATATCTGGGAGTTTCCTCCTAGGTTTCTGACATAGCTAAAGAATGCCTTATGGTTGTCTTTAGAGTCCTTAGCTATTTTTCTCAAAATTAGCTTTGGATGATTTTATGAGAGCTCTTAGCTTTTACTTATAGTGATCAGCGTGTCTTACCTTTTAAGGATTTTGCTCTATCTTGTAGTAGCTTTCTCCTTTGTTGTAGAGTTTGTTTATGGCTGGGGTCCACCAGACTGGACGCTTGCCTTTGGTACAAAGAGTCTTTGTTTTGCTTGGGATTGCCTGATCCATGCAGCCCTGCAGGTGCTGGTAGAAGGCATTTGTAAGTGATTCAGCGGTTTGAGTAATGTTAACCGCCGGCTCAGGGGCCTTAAAGGAGACCACACTAGTCTTTAGAAGTGTGAAGCCGGCTTTCGAGAAGTTCTTTACTGTGGTCTTTTTCATTTCGGGTGGGGGCGGGATGAGGACCTCCAGCAAGATTAGTTTGTGATCAGATCTCACCAGTGAGGGGTATACTTCCGGCGTTGAACATTGTGCTCCCATGTCCGTGATGATGAGATCAAGTATGATGTCCTTCAAGGATGCATCTGCAGTCCTAACAAATGGGTTGTCCTGTCGTCAGGCAGCCCTTCGGTCGGCCGGATTCCAAAGTCTGGGTCTGGCCTCGGCTGGTGTCGCACTTCACCCGACGTCATCTCTGCTGGTCTTCGGGTATAAAGGCATCAGCCGACGCCATTTTCCTCAGTCTTTCTTGCCGCGTGGCCAAGCAGAAGCTGTTCGCAAGTGCCGGTCGGTCAGATCCAGAGATTACTACTACCGAATACTACTTCGAAGACTTCTAAAAAGCTAAGTACCCCGTTGGGGACTCTTTCTTGCCTCAGCCGATGTCAGAAAAAGTGAATAACTGTTTAACTTGTGGGAAACAAATACCTCATAAAGATTTCCACTCTTACTGCTTACCTTGTTTAGGCCCAGACTATGACGTAGCAGCCTGTTTAGCCTGTGCTTCTTTCAACCGACGAACGCTTAGGCGTCGGTCGGAGTTTGCTGAACAGTTTTTCGGCTCAGATTTTGCGTACATTATGCCGTCGGATCATCCGACTTCGCAAATTGTTAAGAAACGCAAAGAAAAAGACCGACACTCGCGGTCCGCGGTTTCGGCCGAAACCACGGTTAAGCAAAACGCGAGTGTCTCGGTTTCGGCCGAAACCGAGCAAACGGGTCAATCTTCAGCCGAATCCATGACTACTACCGAGGCTCCTGCTACCCTAGTTGAATCAGCCTCTGAAGTTTTGCCTACTAATGTGGTTCCTCTAGAATTATCGGACACCATCCCTTTGGATGTCTCTACCCCAGCACGTGGTGCTGCTAGGCCTCCTGCAGCCATGTCTATAAAGGCCTTTGCCAGGGCTAAAGCAGCCAAAACTGCTAAGTCTGTGCCTGTTAAGCCCCCCTCTCACAGGCCCAGTTCCAGTTCCCAAATGCTTACTCTAGCAGAGGATCTCATCTCTTTAATAAGGGGATCCCAATCTCACCCAGACAGGGCCTCTCAACCTCCAGAAAAGAGACCTAGAGCAGAGCCCCCTGAGCCAGTGTCCTCAGATGACTCTTCTGATGATTCAGACAATACAGACCATCCAGAGGCTCCTTTTTCTACTTATGAAGATTCCGATGCTGAAGAATCTGTACCTTCTGCCTCTCCACCAGAGGAATTTTCCTTTGGGGAAACCTTACATGCCATGAGAGAGCAATTCCAATGGCAGGGACAAGATTTCTCAGATTCAAGAAAAAGGCTTAGGACCTTTCTACACTTACCACAACATAGGCCCTTAGCTATACCTCCAGTTCTTCCTGTTGTGGATGATGCATGTAATGATGTTTGCACTGCTTCTGATACTTTACCTCCAGCCCCTGCCAAGCCCGATAGGTTTTACAGGGTACCGGACACTCATCACCACTTATACAAGGCTCCCCTTGCAGATCCTGAGACTATCTCCCAGGGGCCTAAGGCAGTAGCTTCGACCTCAGCGAAAAACCCTCTCCCCTCTGAAAGGGAATCCAGGTCCTTAGAGAGATGGGGTAAAAAAGTATACACCTCTGCTACTCTCTCAGCTAGAGCTTTGAACTGTCAGTTTCATATGATCCAATACCAAGAGTTTATGCTTGATCAGTTAACTAAGAAACTGTCCTCTGATGATTCCTTAGATAAGAAATATGTTTTAGAAATGGTGAATAACATTCAGCAGGTTAGTAACCATTCTTTAAAATGTGGCTATGATGCACTGGAGGCTTCATTTAGATCAGCCATGACTGGCACAGTTATAAGAAGGCATGCATGGTTGAAAGAACAGGTCTTGCCGGATCATGTTAAAGCAAAGCTATTAGATGCTCCTATGGATAAGGTCAGTCTATTTGGTTCTCCTGCCCAGCAAGTAATGAAGAAAATGGAAGAAAAGGCAAAATCTGTACAAACAGTTAAAGATTTCTTACAGGTTCAGCCCCCAAGGTTTAGCAGGAACTGGCCTTCCAAAAATTGGTCCTTTCCAGACTCCTCTAAAACTCAGAGAGGCAGGAATAGACGTTCCAGAGGCAGAAATCAATCCAGAGGAGGTGCCTACAGAGGACGCTAGTGGCAAGGCAATAACCAGCGAGGCACAGACACAACCACTGCCACTGCAACAGGACAATCACAGTGACTTGGCTCTGACACCGCCTACCAGGGAACAAATAGCAGCACCCTTAGGCGGAAAGTTAGCCTTATTTTCAAAAAATTGGCACTATATCACAAGAGACAAGTGGATTTTGCAAACTATAGACCAAGGCTACAGGTTTCATTTCCACACTTTACCTGTAAAAAAGAGGAATGCCAAACCTACCACCAAATCAAAAAAAACAGAAGCTCTAAAACAGATAGCTCAATTAACAAAGATGAGAGCTGTGGAAAGGGTACCGCCTACGGAACAGGGCAAAGGATTTTACTCCAGACTCTTCCTAGTACCAAGAAAAGAGAAAAGTTGGAGACCTATTCTCGACCTGTCTGCTTTAAACACATTCATCATTGTTCCAAAATTCAAAATGCTGACCCTACAGCAACTTCTTCCCATGCTGGGCAAGGAGTGTTGGCTGGTAACTCTAGATCTCAAGGAGGCATACCTGCACGTCCCCATACGACCAAATTGCAGAAGATACCTCAGATTTCTTGCAGGATCAGAGCATTATCAATTCTCAGCATTGCCCTTTGGCTTATCTACTGCCCAGAGTATTCACGAAATGCCTGGCATCAGTAATCGCTCATTGCAGGCTACAGGGAATCCAAATTTATCCATACCTGGACGACTGCCTGATACAAGCGGACAACAAAACCAAGCTGACACAAGACTTACAAAGAGTCATTTGCTTACTACAAGCCCTGGGATACACAGTCAATTTAAAAAAGTCAAGACTGATACCATCCCAAACAAGAACATTCTTGGGTGCAGAATTGGATACAGTAAAACAGATGGCATTCCTAACTGCAGAAAACAAGAACAACTCCTCTTTACTTCTTGGCATTAACAAAGCAGAACAAACTAACAGCAAGGAAAGTACTGCAGGCCTTGGGCTTCATGGCATCATGCATAATCCTGGTCCCCCATGCCAGACTGCATATGAGAAAGCTACAGTGGTACCTAAAGAATTTATGGTCTCAACACAGGCACAGCTTAGAAACCGAAATACCACTAATCCCATGCCTGAAACAAGAGTTCCTATGGTGGGCTCAAGCATGCCAGTCAAACCCAGGTTTGCCTTTCCACAACATTCAAGCAAGCCAAACCATCACAACAGACGCCTCAGACCTAGGTTGGGGGGCCCACATGCTGGACAAATGCATTCAAGGATTATGGACTCCAGATCAGCTGCACCTGCACATAAATCAAAAAGAAATGCTGGCAGTAAAACTAGCAATCCAGAATTTCAGACCATTCCTCAAAGAAGGCCAATTAATGATAAGGACAGACAACACCACAGTCATGTGGTACATCAACAAACAGGGAGGCACTCATTCATACCCCATATGCCGAATGGCTCTGGACCTATGGAATATGGCTCTGAGCTACAACATTCAGTTACAGGCAATATTTGTACCGGGAAAAGAAAACACCCTAGCAGACATGTTAAGCAGAACTACCTCGGATGCTCACGAATGGATGCTACACCCGGACATCTTCAAGGCCATCACAAAGAAATGGGGAATGCCACAAATAGCCTATTCGCATCCCCACTCAATCACCAGCTCAAGAAATTCTGCACAAGGACATACCACCCACTTGCTTGGAAGGTGGACTCTCTATCCTTCAGTTGGAAAGGCCTGACAGCATATGCATTTCCACCTCTTCCTTTGATGCACAAGGTACTACTGAAAATCAAAGAGGAACGTCCAAGGATAATTCTGATAGCTCCAAATTGGCCAAGACAACATTGGTACCCATTACTGAGGAGCATGTCTCGGGGGGGAAACGTGGACACTACCCCTGATTCCTTTGATGTTAACTCAGAGCGACTACAACATCATGCATCCAAACCTGAAAACTCTGCAACTGGCTGCCTGGAACATTACATAAGAGCAACTAACCCAGATTTATCCCAAAGGGTTAAAGACATTATCCTTGAGGCCCGCAGACCTTCAACAAGAAGAAACTATGCAGGAAAATGGAAAAGGTTTGTCATTTGGAGTACTGAAAGAGGTAAAGATGTGTCAAAGATAGATATTGCCAACATCCTGGAGTATTTGGCAGAGCTTCTCCATACAGGCCTGTCCTATTCCTCTATCAAGATACATGCATCAGCTATTTCTGCAGAATACAGCTTCGATCCCCCTGTCTTCTCACATCCTCTACTCAGGCAGTTCCTCAGAAGAATCAAGAATGTAAAACCTCCTAGGAAACCACCATTACCAGCATGGGACTTGAACTTCGTGCTAGAAAAATTGACACTCCCTCCATTCGAACCAGCAGCAACAGCAGATCTTCAACACCTATCCTGGAAAACTGCTTTCCTACTGGCAATTACTTCAGCAAGAAGGGTTTCGGAACTACAGGCCTTAATGACAGTACAACCCTTCCTAATCTTCCATCAAGATAGAGTGTCCATGAGAACTAATCCTACATTTATGCCTAAGGTGGTATCCAGAGTGTCTCTAAACCAGGCAATCCACCTTCCTACCTTCTTTCCCCATCCACAGAACAGGGGGGAAAGACTGCTGCATATCTTGGATGTACATAGACAGTTGCGCTACTACCTGGACAGAACCAAGGGCAATAGAAAAACTGACCAGCTTCTAGTAGCTTATGCAACAGGAAGGGAAGGAAAAGCAATTTCCAAACAGACGATCTCCAAGTGAATAGGAAATTGCATAAGATTCTGTTACTCCTACCATGGAAAACAAATTCCACAGAACATAAGACCTCATTCTACAAGGGCTACAGCCACTACCACAGCTTTCTTACGAGGAGTGGCTACCAAGGACATTATTGAGGCGGCTACTTGGACCTCCGTGCATACATTTGCCAAGCATTATAACTTACCTCTATACTCTAGATCCCGAGCAGGGTTTGCCACTGCTGTTTTGCAAGGGATCCTAACTACACCATAATTCTTCTTCCTCCTCCCCTAGTTTGGCTATGGTATTCTACCCATTTGTTAGGACTGCAGATGCATCCTTGAAGGACATAGTACAGTTTTGTACCTACCATAAATGTAGATGTCTGAACAGGATAGCATCTGCAGTCAGGATTACCCACCCTCCTTCCCTCTGTGGTACTCCTAGGTATTTACCCTCCTAATAGCTAGCTGGGGATCTCTTATGGTGTATTTGTTTGTATATATGTACATACATGCTTATTTTTTGTGTTTGCCTTCTACCTTTTTTGGAAACATTGGCATTTTCCCAAAATTTAGCTTTCCAAGAGGGCAACTGGCATCTGGGGCAAGAAACACTGAGGAAAATGGCGTCGGCTGATGCCTTTATACCCGAAGACCAGCAGAGATGACGTTGGGTGAAGTGCGACACCAGCCGAGGCCAGACCCAGACTTTGGAATCCGGCCGACCAAAGGGCTGCCTGACGACAGGACAACCCATTTGTTAGGACTGCAGATGCTATCCTGTTCGGACATCTACATTTATGGTAGGTACAAAACTGTACTTTTTCTCCTCTTGTGGGGATGGTGACTAGTTGTTCCATGGCATTTGAGTTTATGAATTCCAGGAACTTTTGGGCTAGAGTGTTTGGGCTTGAGTAGTGTTCCCAGTCTATATTAGGGTAGTTGAAGTCACCTAGTATGATGGTGTTCGGAGATACATTTATCCCCTCCAGTGTTTTCAGGAAGGCCATATGAGGTTCCTGAGTTTGCGAGGGTGGCCTGTAACATGCTACGAATTGCAGAGCAGTCTTGCCTATGGTTAATTGCACCTGGATGGTTTCCGATGCATCGTGCGATGCCACCAATCTTGAGGTGTGGGTGTCCTTGATGAATATGGATACCCCTCCTCCTTTCTTGGTATTGTCCAGGTTTTGGGGCCGGAACGCATGATATGAGGTAAAACCTGATAGTGCTGGGGTGCTCTCAGGAGCCTTGAACCAGGTTTCTGTCACAGCACAGACATCGATGTTCTCCATACTGAGAAGGGCCTTGAGTGCGTGCATCTTGAGGTTGAGACTTTTGGCATTGAGCAGCATTACCCTTAGTTTTTTTTCTTTGTTTTGTTCTAGGGTGGTAGGTTTAGAATTTGAGCCTTGCCTAAAAAAGGCACTATGGGAGTGGCAAGAGCATTTGCCAAAATCCGGAATCCCAGGGGTGACAAGTGCAAGCCGTCCTTGAAGCAGCGTGGCTTGTCCAGCATGTCATCCCAGGCAGACAGACATTGGATCCCCTTTGAATGACACCAGAGTTTAAGCCAATTGTTAAAGCTGATCATCTTATCTCTGTATTGTGGCATCATTTTTGGTGAAGGTAGGATACTGCTCAAGGTCAGGGTCATACCTGCTTGGGCTACATAATCAGAGAGCTCCTCTATGTCTCTTTTCATGTAGTCCAAGGAGGTACGTCTCAGGTCGTTAACACCAGCGTGGACAATGATTGAGTCGCACTTGTACCTGCTGTTGAGAGACCTGAGTGCATGCGTTATGTGGCGGATTCTAGCACCCGACAGACAGCTTACTGTGACCTTCTCCTTACTCAGTCTGGTGAGCGGACGCCAGTGTGTCTGACTATGGAGTCACCAATGACTAGTGTGTCTGGCATTGTGTTTGGCCTTAAGGGCTGTGACTGCTTGACACTCTGACTGTGTGGTCTATGTGTTGCAGGTGTTGTGTTCTGAGGTGGTAGTTGTTTGGGTGTCTGCTTTGCTGGCCTCTGCTGTTTTGGTAGATTTTGATCAGAGCCTCCAGTATGTCTTTGTGTGTTTATGTGTATGATTTGAGGTTGTGATGGTATTATGTGAGACTGGGTCTATAGTGTGTGTGGTTACCTTCTCCTCCTGTCTGGTCATGCCAGTCCTATGTTGAGAGAGCTCAGCCTCCAGTTTGGCCATATAGTTGCATCTCTCGCATGTATTTGTGTTTTGTGGGAGGAGGAGAGGGTTGTTCAGGTACATGAGGCAATTGTAACATTGCCTCAATATTCCCAGGTTCACCAGCTGAGCAGGAGAGGACATTAGCAACTGATCCCTCGACATGCTAGAAGGAATAGACAGAAAAACTTAAGAAAAGGTTCTGGGGGATGTGCGAGAAATGGGGTTTGCTTTTTTGGGGTACTTTCTATAACAAGAGTGCTGTATCGAGGTGATAAGTACTGTAGGAGCAAGTGCTTCGCTATACAGAAAGAGAATAGTCTACTTGGGAGTCAAGTAGAGATAATTTATAGTTGTAGGATACACTAAATAGGACAGTAGTATACTTTGAGGAAGGTAGTTTTAAGGGAAAATTTGAAGAGTGGACTTTAGGTAGCCCTAATAGTTTAAATCTGATTAACCGGGCGCTGCCCTAGTGTGCAACGGTAGCAGCTCCGTGCTAAAGCGCGCTAATGCGTGCTTTATAGCAGGGGGCTTGAAAAAAAAGAAATGACCCAAAATGGCCGACGAATTACTAGTTGCTGCTTCTAACCACTCCTCTGAGGACAAACAAGCAGCTCAGTACTCCCCACTCCCACTGGTGAGTAAAGAAACTACCTCTGGCCACACAAGAAAATGGAGGAACACAGAAACCAAATACAAAGCCCAGGGATCAGCAAAATCTGATCACTGGAACAACTAGCTAGGAAAGTTTAGGAAAGGAGAAATATTTTTGTTTTTTGTTTTTGCAAACAGAAAAAATGCAGTAAATGCTTTGTTTTCGACTAAATTGCTATCAAAGGCTGGTACACTTGAGTGTATTAGCCTGTTTGTTACTTTTAAGCAATACTTTAGCCCACAAGTGCAATCAACAATATAAGCTCACAAAAACAGGAAAATAAGGTAATAAAACAGTAATATAGGCACAAACAGTAGTCGAAAAGCTCAAAAGATCGAAAAATGCAAACTAAAAAGTTTAAAAGATACTTGCTGTGGGACTGACGGGCATGTGCCCTATTGCATGTCACTGATGTTTGTAAGGACACTAAAAGGGAAGAAAAGCGAAGGTTTATAGGTGTGTACTTAAAGGCCTAGGATCCTCTTTGTGAGGTACTTTTGCAGCCTCTCCAGTTGTTGCAGCTGTCTAGTGAGGTATATGCCAAATGGAGCATTGTATTTGATGATTGGCCTAATAAGGGAAGAGTAGAGTGAAACAATGACCTCTTTCTTCCTGAATGCAAAACCCTTAGTAATGAGATGTACCACATAGAAGGACTTTCTGACCACAGTAGCAATGTGGTGATCAAGAGAGTTTGCTCTCAATCTCTTCCCAGATCTCTTATAATGTCTTTTGTGTTCAGTGGACTACCATAATTGTGGTAATTCATGGGAAACCGGGTTTTTCCCAAAGGGAATGACAACACATTTTTTTGGCATTGAGCTTAAGACCATGGTTCTGACACCAGTTGTTTGTTTCAGTGAGTCTATTCTGTAGGATGTCAGCATCACTTGGGGAGTTAATAATAGCTCCCAACTTGAAATCATCTGTAAACTTTGTCAGCCAGTCTCTCTTCGTGTTGCCCTGGATTTCAGAAAAGTAGATACCAAACAGGAGAGGACCCAGGACCGAACCCTTTGGACTCCACTCGTGACTAGTTGGCAGTCTGACTTGGAGTCAACTACTTTCACACTGTGTGTTTTATCTGTGAGCCACTTTGCAAATCACCTAGTGATATAGGCGTTGATGCCTAGCTTAGTGAGTTTTTGTACGATTCCTGAGTGATGAATGGTATCCTAGGCCTTTGCCAGATCAAGGTAAGCTGTATGAATCACTTTGGCTTCATCCACAGCTCTGGTGACTGACTCAAAGAAGTCGACCAAACTTTGTGGGGTCCAGAGTTTGGAGCTTCCCTGTATCCTTGTTTATTAGGTCCATGATGATGCATTCCATAGCTTTGCATATCAGACTCATTAGGCTAATGGGGCGATAGTTCCCAGGGTCTGTAGTCACTCCTCCTTTGTGGAGAGGGATGACTGTATCAGTGTGCCATTCGGTAGGGAAAAAGCCTGAGGTGAGGCTGTGATTGAATAGGGCACACAGGTGAGGTGCCAGTTCACTCTGTAATTCATGTAGGACACAGCTAGGGATATTGTCGGGTCCCATAGAAGCTGTATTCTTGGGCATAGTGTTGTTTTAACCTGTGCAACAGTAATACTGGGTGCTTGGCAATCTACTGGTTTTGTGATTGGTCCTTTGGGGGGGTAAAGTTTACACTGAATCTGTCGGCCAGCACATTGGCAATATCTGTTGGCTCGGTATAGGAGGTACCATTGTGCAGTAGCTCGGAGCAAATCTGGATATTGCCATGGAGATTCTTTACTTAAGTATAGAAGGCATTGTGGTTGCCTTCACTATCTGCTGCAATTCTGTTTTCATATCTAGCTTTAGAGAATTTGATGAGGGGATCTCAACTTTTTGTTGAGGCTGATGAGGGAGTTTTTCCAGTCTTGGGACTTCACCTTATTCCACATCAGTTTCCTCCTCCTGTTGTAAAGTTTGTTTATGGCAGGGGGGACCACCAGATTGGTTTCCTTTTTGTGGAGAGCATCTTGGTTCTATTGGGTATGCCAAGATCCATGCATTTGTGTACGTCCTCGTACAGTGCATTGGTGTATGATTTGGCGGTCATGCGTATGTTCTCCATTTGCATGGGGGCCGTGAAGTTAGCCACCTCTGTTTTTAGGAGCCCGGAGTTAGCTTTGGAGAAGTTTTTCACGGTGGTTACCTTTGAGGGGGAGGGGCATGTGGATTTCCGAGGTGATTAGTTTGTGGTCTGATCTAACCAGGAAAGAGCTGATTATTGGTGTAGAGCAGCAGTCGCCCATGTTAGTAATGACCAGGTCAAGGATGTTGCTACCTCTAGTGGGGGTAAGAACGAGCTGGTCCAGGGCATTGGAGTTAATGAACTCCAGGAAAAGTTGGGCAAGTGTATTCGTACATGAGTAGTTTTCCCAGTTAATGGAAGGATAGTTGAAGTCGCCTAGTATGAGTGTTAGGTTGAACCCTAATATTCTCCAGGGTGCAACATTGGGTAGGTCTGGAGGTGTGCGCAATCCTATATGAATATGGAAACACCACCGCCTTTGGAGCTTCGGTCCAAGGTTTAGTGCTGAAAGGTGTGGAATGAGTTATAGCATGGTAGTGTAGGGATACTTTCTGCTGCCTTGAACCGGGCCTCTGTTACAGCACAAATGTCGATGTTCTCCATTTTAAGGAGTGAGTTGAGCGAGTGCATGGTAAATAAGTAAACCAGTTTTTAGCAGCATTTGTATAAGACGTTTCATGATGATTGTATTTTCTACAGCATTTTTAATGACCGTTGGGTGCAATGAAGGTGCTAAAGTAAACATTTTTTTCTTTTAGTTTGCAGTGTAAAAGAAAAATTGGACAAAAAGCACATTTAAGTTAAAGGGCTGTAGTCTTGGGCTGTCAGGGTGGAGGATGGGGTGTACAGGTATTCTGAAAATAAAATATGTAAAATTGAAATGATGTTCATCGTGTTTCACTGTTGCAGTCATTACTCTTGGGTTATCCTGCTGGCAGGCTACCTGCAGTCGGCCTGAATTCCAAAGTCCCGGTCTGGCGTCGGCGGTGCCCTAAGCAGAAGCAGTTCGCAAGTGCCGGTCGGCCGACTCCTGAGATTTTCGTGTTCGAATTTTAGATCCGAAGTCTTCATTTAAAGCTAAGTACCCCGTTGGGCAATCTTTTTTCTTGCTCCAGACCGATGTCAGAAAACGTTAATAATTGCATTTCTTGTGGGAAGCAAATACCTCATAAGGACTTCCATTCTTATTGTATTCCTTGCCTATGCCCTGATCACGACGTTGCTAATTGCAGGTTTTGTGCTAGATTTAACCAACGCGCTATTAAGCGTCGGTACGATTTTGCATTTCATTACTTTGGTCGAAGATTTAATTACACGATGTCATCAGATAGCCATCCGGCTACCGCAATTCACAAGAAACACAAGGAAAAGGACAGGCATCCGAGGTCCAAAACTGACGATGAGGCTTCTTTTAAGCCAGTCGCTGGTTCTCAGTGAGGCACTTTCGCAGCCCCTGACGCCCGCTACCTCAGAGCCGCAGGCTGCTTCCGACTCCCACGTGGAGCAGACTAGGGCTCTGGAAACTCAAGGTATTAGACACTTGGAAAATATTCCCTCAGATGGGTCCGGAGCCGCTGAGCAGGCATCGGCTTCTGGGGGTGTTTTCAGGCCTACACAGTTATATATAAAACTGACTACAGCTTCAAAGGCAAAGACTAAAGCACCACTAAAGACAAAGAAACAAGTGCAGCAAGCCCATGGGCAGGCCTCCATGCCTAAAAAAACAGATGCTCAAAATGGCCGAAGACCTAATTACTTTGATCAGGGGTTCCCATCCCCCTCCTGATAAGAGGCCTAGGCAAGAGACAGAATATGAATTTTCAGATCAGGTTTCCATTTCCTCTGACTCCTCTTCTGAACAGGAATACTCTCTCCCTCCCTATGAGGATTCCGATGCTGAAGAATCTAAACCCTGCATGCCATGAGGGAGCACTTCCACTGGGAGAGCCAAGACTACTCAGAATCTAAGAAAAGGCTCAGAGACTTTCTTTTACCACCTCAGCACAGGCCTCTTGCTATCCCTCCTGTTTTAGACATTGTAGATTATGTATTTTTAGAGTCCGGCCTGTCTCCTTACTCTTTACCCCCTGCACTTGTTAAGCCAGACAGATACTACAGGGTTCCAGATTCACATAAATTTCTTTATAAAAACCCTGCTGCTGACCCAGAAACTATTTCTCTGGGTCCCAAAGGAGTCAAGGCTTCCACTGCAAAAAACCCTATCCCCTCTGATAGGGATTCAAGGGCACTGGACAGATGGGGGGAAAAGGTTTACACTTCTGCTACCTTGGCTGTAAGGGCTTTAAATTGTGAATTTCATATGCTTAAATATCAGCAATACTTAATGTCACTGCTTAAACAGAAAATGTAAACACATTCTGAATATGCAGAAAACAAGGAAATGCAGGATTTATTGCATGCAACTGAACAAGTGGGAAAGCATACTTTGCAATGTGGTTTTGATTCTCTGGAGGCCTCTTGCAGGGCCGCTGTTATGGTTCTGTCATTAGGCGACATGCTTGGTTAAAGGAACAGAATCTGCCTGATCATGTTAAAGCAAAATTATTAGATGCTCCATTACAGCATGATACTTTGTTTGGTGTTAAAGCAGAAGAGGTGTTGAAGAAAATGGAGGACAAAGCAAAATCTGTGCAGACAGTTAAGGATTTCTTACAGGTGCAGCCACCCAGATTTAGCAGGAACTGGCCTACAAAGAATTGGTCCTTTCCAGTGTCAGACGGGCCACAAAGAGGCAGATACAGATGCCGCCAGAGGCAGATCCCAGCCCCAAGGCTCATACAGGCCTAAAAAATGGTGTGCTTCTACCTCCAAAAGCAGAGAAGACAAATCACAGCCATACAGGAAACAGTCCCAATGACTTTCCTCTGGCAGCACCAAGCACTTATCTTTTGGCATCCCCCTTAGGAGGAAAACTAGCACTTTTTTCACAAAATTGGCACATGATCACCCAGGACAAATGGGTTTTGAACATAGTGTCTCAGGGCTACCGGTTCCACTTTCACACCCTGCCAAGGGCAAAAGGTATGCCAGACCTGTCACACAATCAGTGGGAAGAGGCACAAAAGCAAGTTTCACCCCTCATGGACATGAGGGCCGTTCAGCGAGTACCACAGCAAGAGCAGGGACAAGGATTTTACTCGAGACTTTTCTTGGTACCCAGAAAGGACAAAGCCTGGAGACCAATACTGGACCTGTCTATTCTAAACACATTTCTGGACGTTCCAAAATGTTGACTCTGCAGCAGCTTCTGCCCATGCTGGACAAGAAGGCTTGGCTTGTATCTTTGGACCTAAAAGAGGCATACCTGCATGTCCCAATCAGACAATCTTGCAGAAGATACCTCAGATTCATAGCTGGCTCAATGCACTAGCAATTCTCTGCACTGCTCTTTGGCTTATCTACTGTGCCCAGGGTCTTTTCAAAATGCCTGGCACCAGTAATTGCATTTTGCAGACAAAGAGGAATTCAAATATATCCTTACTTGAACGACTGCCTTATTCAAGCAGAGAACAAGGACATTCTACTAAAGCATCTGGCATTTGTAAAAAGATTACTAATTTGCCTAGGGTACACAGTAAACGAAAAGAAATCAAAACTAGTACCCTCTCGAGATAATATTCCTGGGTGCAAGCTTAAATACAACTGCCCAGATGGCTTATCTCACGCCAGACAAAGGCAACTGACTTCTTACTTCAAAATGTTGGCAACAAAGACCCAGTTATCTGCAAGAAACATTCTGCAGGCTTTGGGCTTCATGGCATCCTGCAAATTCCATATGCCAGACTGCATATGAGGAAACTACAATGGTATCTAAAAAGTGTTTGGACTCAACATTGCCACAGCTTGGAAACATTAATTACCTTCATTCCCTGCCTGCAACAGGAGTTTCGATGGTGGGCACAGGCCTGTCACCACAACAAGGGACAGCCATTCACTTTACCCACAGCCAGGCAGACACTAACAATGGATGGATCAGATTATGCCTGGGGGGCCCACATGGCAGGAAAATGTATTCAGGGCACATGACCTGCAAGCCAGATGCATCTTCATATCAATCAAAAAGAGATGCTAGCTGTTCAGAATGCCCTGACAGCTTTCAAGGATCTACTTCATCCAGGACAACTACTGATAGACGGACAATACTACAGTCATGTGGTACATAAACAAGCAGAGAGGCACACATTCCTACCCCCTCTGCAGACAAGCCATGACTTTGTGGGACACAGCATTGACTTATCAAGTTCACTTGCAAGTACAGTTCCTGCCAGGAAAGATAAATACCCTGGCAGACGAACTAAGCAGAAACCTCATGGATCCCCACGAGTGGAAACTGGATCCACAAGTCTTCAGCATGATAACAAGGAAATGGGGATGCCCAGACATAGATCTATTTGCCTCCCCTCACAACTGCCAACTCCCGAGATTCTGCACATGGACTTATCACAAGCAAGCATGGAAAGTGGATGCCTTATCCTTCAGCTGGAAAAACGTAACAGTGTATGCCTTTCCTCCACTGCCTCTCCTCCCCAAGGTACTCCTAAAGGTCAGACAAGAGAAGCCAAAAATGATAATGATTGCCCCAGACTGGCCACACCAGCACTGGTACCCAGTCCTAAAGAACTTGTCTCAAGATCCAGCCTGGACATTGCCTCAAATTTCTCACTTACTAACCCAACAAAACAATCAGATCCTGCACAGCCAACTCAGGACCTTAAATCTGGCAGCATGGCAGATAATGTAGCCATTCAGAACACTCCTCTCTCCAAAGCTGTGATGGATGTTGTTTTGGAGGCCAGGAGGAAAATGGCTCTGCTCCTAGCAACAACCTCTGCAAGACGAGTTTCGGAGTTACAGGCACTCATGCCTCTGGAACCTTTTATCATTTTCCATCCAGACAGGGTTTCTCTGAGGACAAACCTGACATTATGCCTAAGGTGGTGACCAGTGTGGCCCTTAACCAAACCATTCACTTGCTTACCTTTTATCCAAACCCACAGAACAAGGGTGAGAGACTTCTGCATTCTTTGGACATACACAGACAGCTACGCTTCTACTTGGACAGAACTAAAGCTTTCAGAAAGACTGAGCAACGTTTAGTGGCATATGCTGCAGGATCACAAGGAAAGGCTAACTCAAAACAGACTATTTCAAAATGGATAGGCCATTGCATTCATTTCTGCTACTCACAACATGGCAAATCAGTGCCTAAGGGCATTAGGCCACATTCAACCAGAATAGCAGCCACTTCGGCAGCCTTTCTCAGAGGAGTACCAACCAAAGACATCTTAGAGGCTGCAACTTGGAGTTCAGTGCGCACTTTTACAAAGCACTACCACTTACCTCTCTACTCTAAATCCAGAGCTGGCTTTGCCACTGCAGTTCTGCAGGGCCTCATAGCCTCTCCTAATCCTATTTAGCCCCAGCCACCCATCCTCATCTTTGGGATTCAACCCAAGAATAATGACTGCAACAGTGAAACACGATGAACATAATACAGTTGTGTACCTACCATAAATGTAGATGTTCGAGTGTATTCACTGTTGCAGTCCAGGTTACCCTCCCACCATCCCCCTTTCTTTTGCTGGGTCTTATCTGTACTTCTCTATTCTATACAACCTATGTGGTGTATTTGCTTGTAGATGAAGGAAATGTTTACTTTAGTGCATGCATGTTTATTGGCATAATTTTTTTAGCCTACCCTTTTGGGGGCACCTGACACCGGGGGCAAGAAAAACTGAAGAAAATGGCGTCGGCTGCATCTTTTATACCCCTGGCACACTGACATCAGGGAAGAGGTGACAGCAGCGGACGCCGGACCGGGACTTTGGAATTCAGGCTGACTGCGGGGTAGCCTGCCAGCAGGATAACCCAAGAGTAATGACTGCAACAGTGAATGCACTCGAACATCTACATTTATGGTAGGTACACAACTGTACTTTTTCTCTTGCTTTTGCATAGGTGAATGTCTGGATTAATGCATTTGACTTAGTCTAATGAATTTTTTGATTAAGGAAGTGTTTTTAAATGAGAGACTGCAATGTTACAAATAGTTTTCCTTTAGCAAGTAAATGTTCAGGATTCGTGGAGAATCTTAATGTTTTCTTGGAAACAAGCTGATTAAAGGTGAAGGCAGTAAATTGTGAGGTCTGGGCTTTGTTTACTGAGAGAAAAATAAAATTAAAAGGTACAAGGACAAGTAGCTCAGGAAAGAAGAAAATTTGGAGTTTTATCATTGAGATAACAGCTGTTCTGGTAACTAAATACTTTACATGCATTTATTAGAACAGTGTATAATTTAGTCTTAAAAGATAGCCAGTGCATTTTTTTTCTTGAGGATAAGAGTTAATGTATTCTAAAAACAGTAAGCTGTTTATCACATCTGGGAGAAGAATACAATTAAGACGAGAACAGATAATAGGTACTGTAAATAGTAGGAGCACAGTTTGTAACTTGTGCTTTAGGATATATAGCCTTAATATTAGGTTAGTCAATGCCTGTGGATGTAGTTGTCAGTTTCAGATCTTTGTTCCAAGCAGGAGGGTTAAAATTGATTCTTTAAGATGCACATAGTTTTTTGTGTTTGATGGGGTGCTCTTGGGGAGGGAGTGTTTTGAGGATTTTCATTAAAACAAAAAGTCTTAAAAAATATGACAAATTCAAATGGAGATGATAACTTATAAAGGAACAACCTATCATACATACATTAGTGGGTGCATGTAAAACAAATACAGTCAATAACATTGTTTTCAATCCCCCCCCCCCCCGGGGGTACTTTGTAAAGGGAGTGTAGAAAATTACAGCTACCCCAAGGAGATGTTTTTTTGAACTATTGGATTTAGACAAACCAAAACCCAACTTGTCCCCCAGCCCTTCTTCACTAGTAGAAACATATTGATAATGCTTCTCTAGAGCTAAGCTCTCAAACTACTGCAAATAGGAAGCCTGGCAGAATTTTTTTTTTTTTTTTTTTTTTTTTTTTTTTTATGAGGAAAAACAACACAGAAACCTGTCTGAGAATGTTTGGTAGACTTGCAGTTATTTGTGTGGCTGCTTGTAGGATTCAGACAGACACCAGGTCCAAAGCTCCCAAGTGGCAGGGAGAGCAAAGCAGTAGCTAGATCTTCTAAAAGGTCTGGCGGACTTCCACACTGGGCATTCAAGTTCTAAGCTGCCTGAAATGCACATTGTATATCAGGATAGCATTCTCAAGCCAATAGAAAATATAGCTGAAGGCACTGCTTACAAATTTGGTTGCCGAGGATAGTCAACTCTTGAAACTGCAGTGGTGGGGAAGTGCTGAAAATAATTGTGAATATGATGCCTGTTTAAGGTACAGAGGGGCAAAGCCCCGATGTTAATCATCTGATCACTGCTGCAATAGCCTTAACTATATGGGTTATTTATCACTAAGAATATAACAACTAGTCATCTTCCAAAACTTAAGGACGCACTCCACAGGTCCAAACCATTAAGCGCAAGCAGAACTAAAGAAAGAGTGGTTATAATACCAAGCTCTTCAGGGCTTGAGTGCTGCTGAAAAGCACTCCTGCTGGCTTTTACAGATTGACAGTTTGAATTTCTCCATTTCTGGGCAGATGTGTTTCATTCTCTGGCGGTTGGGACTTGCACCTCTTACTTTTCTGAGAGAACCTTAATGCTTTCTGTGAAATTTAAGATGTGAACATTTTTTTTATACTGTCACTTGACTTTGATACCTTTTAATAGTAGTGTTGCAATTTAACTGAGAAGTCCTTGTTTTTATTGGCGGTCCAGTGATAAAAATCTCTTTGAAATATTAAATGATACTACATAAAGGTATTACACATCAAGACCATATTTCAGACACCATGAGGTGACTTCAGTATGATTCCATTTCTGAAAATTGTAATTATCTCCTTTCTAAAAACAAATTCTATAAAAATGTTTTTGCATAGGGTTTGATACACTACTGCTTAGACATCCATTCACAGATTTACCAAACAATACAGACAGGATGTTTAATGTACAGGAAACTCAGGATTTTCTTTGGCTGTCCTTTAAGTTCTGTTTTACATTATCCATCATGAGCTTTGAGCTGCTCTACTCTGCTGACCAAGAATGTTGTGCAGCAAAGATTCTTTTGATGAAAATAATCTGATTTTTGTGAATGTAGTCTTTATATAACTGTAGGTTTTTGAGCAATAGTATAATTTCTGTAGGGCGTGCATTGTCCAGCCACTTGCACCCCCACCCCAACACTTCCATGTCTCAGGGTGTGTTTACTAGTTCTGGCCTTTTTGGGTTCACATAATGTTTTTATATTTCAGAATATGAGCTGTTAGTGTGATTATATTTTTTACATTGTTTTCCTTAATGTGGTGGTTGGAGGATGTGTTTTAACAGTTAAATGCAGTTATTCCCTTATTTGTGCCTTGATTTAGGCTTTCTAGGCTGTCTTAGCCTTCAGAGAGAGAATATGTTGATGTTGTTGCCCTCTCTGCCACCTTCTGAACATAAAAAAGAAAATAGGTTTTGTGGTGGAGCCAAGGCAACCCAAGTTTGTTTAATGGCGTGGCTGTCTGAGGCACTGGATGGGAGATATGACCATGCCCATCTGAAGGGGGAGGGAGACACTTGTTTAAGACACTCCCTGAGGGGAGGTGTGTTCCACAGGGGAGGTTATAGCCTTCAGATGCAAGTATGCAAGAGGAAGGGCAGGGATACAGTAGTAGATCATAAATAAACCTCCTCTTGGTGAAAGCAGTTACCAGTACAACCCCCCACCTACCATGAAGACCCACACTAGCCCCAGATTCCTCAGAAAAAGTCCAGGGTTGTAAACAAGGAACTGGTACCTGGCAATGGATAGGAGCACTGGGACAGCTGGAAAGAGTAAAGCATGATGTGAAGGGAGGAAAGAATACGTTTTGTGGTTGATCTGTCTTTATACTAGGTTTTACTTGATATCCAAGGCAAGATATTGCATCCATATGATGTTCTTCGTGTTTCACTGTTGCAGTCATTACATTTGGGTAATCTGCTTGCAGGCTGCCCTCAGTCAGCCTGATTAACAAAGTCTTGGGTTCTGCGTCGGTTGCTGTCCCTTCTTCCATGATGTCAGGTCATCAGGGGTATAAAACATGCAGCCGACGCCATTACATCAGTCTTTCTTGCTGTGCAGTGCCCGAAGCAGAAGCAGTTTGCAAGTGCCGGTTGGCCGACTTCTGAAATTTTCATTTTCGAGTTTCAAAACCGAAGTCTTCAACTAAAAGCTAAGTACCCCGTTGGGGAAACTTTTTCTTGCTCCTTTCCGATGTCAGTAAAAGTTAATAATTGCATTACTTGTGGAAAGCAAATACCTCAAAGATTTTTATTCGTACTGTATTCCTTGCCTAGGCCCTGACCACGACGTACCTTGCTGTCGGTTTTGTGCTTTATTTAATCGGCGCACTATCCATCTTCGATATATTTTTGCCTCTAAATATTTCGGTTCAAGGTTTAATTATCCAGAAATGTTGTCGATAAGCCATCCGACTACCGGGATTCCAAAAAAACGCAAAGATAAAGACAGAGACAGGCCTCCGAGGTCTAAAACTGTCGACGATGCTTCTCCTAAGCCATTCGCCAGTTTGCTGGTACTCAGTGAGACGCTTTCGCAGTCCCTGATACCCGCTACTTCTGATTCTCAGGCCTCTACTGAGACCCATTCGGAGTCCAGTAAGCCGCGAGATACTTCAACTGTGGAACCCGCGGATGTCTGTACCTTGGATGGGTCCGGAGCCGCTGTACAGGGACTGGCTTCTGAGGGTGTATTCAGGCCTACGGACTTGCATGTTAAATCAACGCCTCCTTCATTACTAAGGCCTAAATCTTGATCCATGTCTAAAAAAACGACGCCTAGGCCACATGCTCAGGCCTCTATGCCTAAAAAAACAAATGATAAAAATGGCTGAAGATCTAATAACTCCAATCAGGCGTACCCCCCCCCCCCCCCATAGGCCTAGGACTGAGCTTGATTATGAATCTTCTGATCAGGATTCTGTTTTTTCTGACTCTTCTGATGACTTGGACTTGTCCTTACATACTTAGGAGGATTTTGATGCGGAGAACTCTATTCCCTCTGCTTCCCCTCCTGGGGAGTTTTCTTGTGGGGAAACCTTACATACTCTAACCTTACATACTCATTTTCACTGGGAAAGCCAGGAATTTTCTGATTCAAAAAAGAGGCTTGGGGATTTCCTTCTCCTACCTCAGCATAGGCCTTTGGGTATTCCTCCTGTACTAGACATTGTTGATGATGCTTTCTCGGATTCCAGTTTAGCCCTTGATTCCCTGCCTCCTGCTCCCAGTAAACCTGAAAGGTACTACAGGGTCCCTGAGTCCCACAAGTTCCACAGGGGCCCAAGGGCATTAAGGCTTCTACTGCTAAAAATCCTACCCCTTCTGATAGAGACTCCAGGGCGCTGGATAGATGGGGTAAAAAGGTTTATACTTCAGCAACCTTGGCAATTAGAGCTTTAAACTGCCAATTTCATATGTTAAAATATCAGCAACATGTTATTGGACTGCTTAAACAGAAAATTATGTTGATTCCTGACTGTGTGGAAAATAAAGATTTACAGGATTTAATGCCTTCTGCTGAACAAGTTGGAAAACATACTTTGCAGTGTGGTTTTGATTCTGAGGCCTCTTGCAGGGCTGCTGTTACGGGGTCTTTGCTTAGAAGGCATGCTTGGCTAAAGGAGCAATCTTTGCCTGATCATGTTAAAGCTAAATTGTTGGATGCTCCTCTAAATCAGGACCGCCTGTTTGGCAACAAGGCTTAAGAAGTTCTTAAAAAGATGGAAGATAAAGCTAAATCTATGCAAACTGTTAAAGATTCTTTTTACAAGTTCAGCCTCCTAGATTTAGTAGGCACTGGCCTTCTAAGAATTGGTCCTTTCCAGCCCCTTCTAGGTCTTCTCAAGCCAAACCCAGACACAGCAAAAACCCCAGGTTTCAGTCCCAGGAGACTCCCAGAACTGAGCAGTGGGGGGGGCCTCCACTTCCAAGTCTGGGAATAACAAGACATCCCCTATGGTAAACTGTCTCAATGACTTCCTTTTAAAATTTCCAAGCACTTATCTTCTGACTGCCCCTTTGGGGGGAAAGATTGCTCTTCATGCAAATAACTGAGAACTCATTACCCAGGACAAATGGGTTTTAAATATAGTGTCCCGGGGATACAGATTTCACTTCCACACTTTGCCAACGCCAAGTGGGTGGCCGGACCTACCCGCAAATCAGTGGGCAGAGGCTCAAAAAATAGGACTTTATCTCTTAAGCATGGGGGCTATTCAACTGGTACCAGAAGAGGAAAAGGGACAAGGTTTCTACTCCAGACTTTTCCTGGTACCCAGAAAAGACAAATCATGGCATCCAATCCTGGACCTGTCTACTCTAAGCACCTTTCTGGAGATTCCAAAATTCAAGATGCTGACTATTCACCAATTACTTCCTATGCTAGGCAAAGACGCCTGGTGGCAACACTGGATTTTGAAAGAAGCATACCTGCACATCCCAGTCAGGGAAATTTGCAGAAGATACCTACGCTTCAAAGCAGGCTACATGCACCATCAGTTCTCTGCACTGCCCTTTGGCTTATCTACTGCACCCGGGGTATTCACAAAGTGCCAAGCTCCAGTTATTGCATTTTGCAGGCAAAGATGTATTCAGATATACTCATACCTGGACGATTGTCTAATTCAGGCAGAATGCCAGGACATACTTTTGAATCATCTGGCATTTGTAAAAAGGGTTCTAACTTGTCTGTGGTACACCATAAACAAAAAGAAATCAGAACTGGTACCATGTCAATAAGTTACATTCCTGGGAGCAAGCTTGAATACAACTTCCCAGATGGCTTATCTCACCCCAGAAAAGCAAATTCATTTGACAACCTACTTCAAACAAGTGGCCACAAAAACCCCGCTATCTGCAAGACAAATACTGCAAGCCTTGGGGTTCATGGCCTCCTGCATTCTTCTAATTGTATATGCAAGACTACATATGAGGAAACTACAGTGGTATCTTAAAAGCCTATGGAGTCAACATTCTCACAGCCTAGAAACAATGATTCCTATCATACCTTGCCTACGCCTAGAGTTCCTTTGGTGGGCAGAGGCCTGCCACCAAAACAAGGGACTTCCTTTCACACCATCCCCTGCCGCCCAAACCCTAACAACAGATGCATCACACTGTGCATGGGGGGGGCTCACCTGGCAGGGATGTGCATTCAGGGCAAATGGAACCCAAGTCAAATGTACCTGCATATCAATCTAAAAGAAATGTTAGCTGTACAGAATGCCCTGACAGCCTTCAAGGACTACATTCTTTCAGGACAACTACAGCCTTGAGATACCAAGTGTACCTACAAGCTCAATTCCTGCCAGGAAAATTAAATACACTGGCAGATGGACTAAGATGGACTAAGCAGAAACTGCATGGATCCACACGAGTGGAAACTGGAACCAAAGATTTTCAACATGTTGACAGGCGAATGGGGAGCCAAGATATAGACCTATTTGCCTCCCCCAGAACTACCAATTGGACAAATTTTACGCAAGGACTCCCCACAAACAAGCCTGGATAGTGGATGCTCTGTCCTTCAGCTGGAAAAACCTATCCGTCTATGCCTTTCCCCGCTGCCTCTGCTCTCCAAAGTACTACTAAAAGTCAAACAGGATAAACCAAGAATGATTTTGATTGCTCCAGACGGGCCGCACCAGCACTGGTACCCCCTCCTTCGCAGTATGTCATGTTTATCTCCATGGCACCTGCCTCAGACTCCTTCCCTGCTGTCTTAGCAGGAGAACCAGATTCTGTACCCTCAGCTTTCAACACTGAACCTTGCAGCCTGGCTAATTACTTAAACTCTCCCTTACGATCCCTCAGCAAACCTGTGATTCATGTCATCTTAGAAGCAAGGAGGCCTAGTACTAAAAAATCTTATGCTGAAAAATGGAAAAGATTCTGTGTCTGGAACCAATCTCAAGGGATGAGCACAGCAGCGCCCAATTTACCCCCGATTTTACAATAACTAACTGAGATGTTTCACAAGGGCCTGTCGTTTTCCTCCATTAAAATCTATGCCTCAGCCATTTCAGCTCATTATAACACAGAACCCTCCCCTCTTCTCTCATCCACTGCTCAAGCAGTACCTCAAAGGGGCCAAAAATTTGAGACAACACAGGAGAGCTTCAACCCCAGCCTGGGACCTTAACTTTGTATTGGAGAAAGTCACTCTACCTCCTTTCGAGCCAGCTGCTACTGCAGACTTAAAATATCTTTCTTGGAAAACAGCTTTCCTTTTAGCAATCACTTCAGCTAGAAGGTTATCTGAATTACAGGCCCTTATGGCAGTGGAGTCTTTCATCATCTTTCATGCGGACAGGGTGTCACTCGGAACCAATCCATCCTTCATGCCCAAGATGGTGTCCAGTGTGGCTCATAATCAGTCCATTCATTTGCCAACCTTCTTTCCCAATCCACAGAACAAAGGGGAATGGATTCTGCATTCCTTGGATGTGCACAGACAACTTAGAGTCTACTTGGACAGGACTAAACCTCAAAGAAAATCTGAACAACTGCTGGTAGCATTTGCTGCAGTGGCAGAGGGGAAGGCTATTTCAAAACCATTTCTAAACTGATAAACCATTGCATTCATTTCTGCTATAAGCACCATGGAAAACCTATCCCCCAGGGGATCAGACCTCACTCCACCAGGGCTGCATCTACTTATACAGCCTTTCTCAGAGGTGTTCCTACCAGGGACATCCTAGAAGCTGCTACCTGGAGTTTTGTACATACTTTCACCAAGCATTATCATTTGCCAATTTTCTCTAAATCCAGAGCTGGCTTTGCCACTGCAGTCTTGCAGGGCCATATAGCTGGCCCTAATGCTATCTAAACTCCTCCTCCCAACCATAGCTTTGGGAATCTACCCAAATGTAATGACTGCAACAGTGAAACACGAAGAACATAGTACAGTTGTGTACACTTACCATAAATGTAGATGTTCGAGTGTATTCACTGTTGCAGTCCCAGTTACCCTCCCTCCTGCCCCCTAACTTCTTTTGGCTATACCTCAACTTTCCTTTACTATGCTTAAAAGCCTTTTTGGTGTATTTGCTTTTTTGTTGGAGGTATACCTTTGTGTTTTTATGTTTAATTGTTCCCCATTAGGGGGGCACCTGACATGTGGGGCAAGAAGAACTGATGTAATGGCGTTGGCTGCATGTTTTATACCCCTGACGACCTGACGTCATGGAAGAAGGGACAGCAACCTACGCAGGACCCAAGACTTTGTTAATCAGGCCGACTGAGGGCAACCTGCAAGCAGATTACCCAAATGTAATGACTGCAACAGTGAATACACTTTGAACATCTACATTTATGGTAAGTGTACACAGCTGTACTTTTATGATGATGTCACGTGCTAGGAAACCTAATACTGGATGACTTAAGTCAGTCTTCATCATTATCCCATTCAGATTATAAACAATGAAGGTGGTGGTCTTTCTTATTTGAAAATATTCCATTATTGTAGTGTACTCTACTTAGCAGTACTGCCCGAGTTCATCTTCTACAGTTTGTACTTAATACCTTACTGCTGTCCCTATATACTTGGACGTTTTAGTTCTGATAGATTTATACTCATGTATTTTTCTTTGCCTTTTGTGTATGCTTCAGTAGTTTCAGTGGAAATTAGAACTGGTGAAAATGGTGGGTATATCCTCCCAAATCTGTCTTATCTCACAAGCTTGGGATCTGAAGAAAACAGGCATTCGAAAGAGGGTTTTCAGAAGGGGGATTCCCAACTGCAGAGTTCTCTCTTAAATCAAATTTTGTGATTCTTTCTTGTATATAGTGTATTTATAGGGTCCATGTCCACTTACTGAAAAGCAGTATACTGAAAGTCTTAATACTGAAGGTACAATGTTGAAATGTCAAAATGCTGAATTATTAAAATGTTGAAATCAAAACACCTACTCCCTGTGTGTGTATAAAGCTGAATTTGCCTCCTTAGATCCCTGATGGTATTCATTTCTGAGTGTCATTAATAGGAGTAGTGGTGATTGTTGACTATCTGTGTACTGGTACTGTGTATGTATGTAGTACGCGTGTGCTGTTAGTAGGTATTTTGAGTTCAGCATTATAAAGCTTCAACAATTTGATATTTCAGCATTATGACTTCCAGTATACTTCTATTCAGTAAGCGTTCATGTACCCATATTTATACATTAGTTCATAGATAGTTGGTAGGCATCCAATCTTGGAAACCAGTGAAGAACTTGGCTTATTTTCTCCCAATTACTCACTCAGAATCGCATGTTAGGCAAATTGAGGCTGAGGGTGAGGAACTCAAACCCAAAACAGGAAGCAGCTTATTAGCAGCAATCTTCTGTGTTAGCTGGCAACACACAAATTCTTTTTCTAAACTGTATTGAGGAACTCTTCTTTGCAGAATGATGCATTTGAAAGGCATAGTATAAATGTCACATTTTAGTCATGCTTGTCTTGTTTTCTTTTTAATTTAGGAGGAATTGAGTGAAGCAGTTATACAAGGAGATGTCCTTCCTGGACATGTGGGCACAGCCTGTTTATTGTCTTCTACTGTTATGGAAAGTGGAAAGAGCAATGGAATGATTACACTACCAATAATGAGCAGAAACTCAAGACAAGCGCTTGGAAAAGTACGAGGTACTAGTAATGGCAAAATGTAAACAAACTCAGCAGTTGTACACCTTGTTACAAGTGATGTGCCTTTATTTTTGTCTGTATCATAATTTGATGTGTACACAACCATTGCAGCTGAAATGTTATTTATGAACAAGGAATATTTAACTGAGAAATGTTTACATAGAATATATATACTTCATAAGATAGTAATATGTTTTTATCTTGAACATTTTTAAGATGTCTGCAGTGTTTAACTAGATCAGTGATCTCAGAAGTGATTCTTGGCAATTGTGTAATGTAGTAGTGGCATGCTTTACAGGACTGTGAAATGCATCACACGTGGTCCTGTGTCTTGAAAAATGTGACATTGCTTCAAATGGAGATAAGAAGCAACTGCACGAGGTCAGCCTGCCACATGCATTTTTTGAAAGCTAAAAGTTGGAAATACACATTCAAAATTGTGTCATGTATACAGTAGGTGAGAGTAATAGCTGTCTATCATAACGGCTACTCTGTAATATCATGGAATGTAAATGGTTTTACAAGTATAGATAAATTTAGGGTGCAAATAGCTGGAACTGCATGAGACATATTTGGATAGAAATGTTGATGAACAAAGTATTTTACAGTGAACAAATTTGCAGTCTATTAGAGGTGAAGAAAATGAGAGTAATACTGATTGCTAGAGAGGATCAAGTAGTGATAGAGGCCAAACGAGACAGCAGTGCTAGACTTGTGGTAATCAGGGGTTATTGGCAGGAGAAGGATTTATGCTGGTGTATAGTTATCTTCATTCTAAAAGTGCTGTTATAGAAGTAATGCATGGAAAATTGTTAATGGGTGGGAACTGCTGGAACTGGGACCTTTGATTTCCAGCCCTGAGTAGTAACAGCACTATAGCATACAGTACATTCCACCTCCTCTACTCCCATTCAAACTTCTCTCTAGCTCCTCATCTACTCCTCAGCAGAATCTCTTCTAATGACAGCTTCATACTTTTCTCTCAAATCTATTAACTTGTCTTTCATATTTCCTTTTCCCAGACATTTCTCTTTTCATTATTTCACTAGCCCTGTACTCACAACTAGAAAATGACATACATGCTTACACTTCATTAGCCTTTTTTTCTTTTTGCTTTTTATCTTAATACCATTTTGCTCTTTAGTTTGTTCTTGCTGTCTCAATGCAATTAATGTTTCACTTCCAAAATCAATATAAGGAAGAACATGACTTATTGGAGTTATTTAATTTCTGTCAGTGTCATGTACAGTCTCGCTGAAGTTTTTTATGTTGTGTTTTTTTTTTTTCTTCAAACAAGTCCTGCTTTTTCTTTCTCAGTGCTTATTGTTAAGTATGTTAAAATTGTATTTGCAGTGTAATTAAAATTGTCCATGTAATGGTGAGGAAGGCCTTCTACTTTGCTCATCTCGTAAGTAAAGCATTGCATCCAGGGCGAAGGAGGTTATAACTCCTCTGTACCTGTCCCTCATCAGACCAGTAATAGAGTACAATGCTCCCTTTTGTATGTACCTCACCA